>NW_015388450.1:103137-186982 GCF_001527695.2 Protobothrops mucrosquamatus
ATTCCCCACTTTCCTGACAAGACTCAAGGATGCTGCAATCAATGTCACAGTTGCAGCTGCAGTCACTGTTGTTGGAAGTATCGCTGGATGTTTGGTAATATCTATGGGAAGGGCAGCACGTATCGATCAGCCAGTTTTCACAGACGTCAGGCAACATGAACAGAAACTCCCAAAACTGGCAGAATAAGCAGGCCAGGATGAGTGTGGCACATTCATCTGTTTTCAAAAGGAAAAGGGCAAAGAGTGAGATTCATAAGAGAAATAGGAATCCATCGGCATTGTGATAGATTCTTCACATTTTTTTTTAAAAAAATAAAGGATTCACACACTTCTTATGCTACGAACCATCAGAAACATTTTCCAGCCCAAATTATATGCAACTGCCTAGCAGTAAGTCCCTCTTAGCTAGAGGAATCTTATTTATTGCAGCCATAAAAACTGTATTGATATATAAACAAAGATTGTGAAAGGAGTGCATGCATACCAGGTATATAATAATAATAATAATAATAATAATAATAATAATAATAATAATAATAATAATAATAATAATAATAATAATAATAATAATAATAATAATAATAATAATAATAATAATAATAATAGAATTGGAAGGGACCTTGGAGGTCATCTAGTCCAACCCCCTGCTCAGGCAGGAAACCCTATACCATTTTGGACAAATGGCTGTCCAGTCTCTTCTTAAAAACTTCCAGTGTTGGAGCATTCACCGCTTCTGGGGGCAGGTTTTTTCACTGGTTAATTGTTCTAACTGTCAGGAAGTTTCTCCTTAGTTCTAGGTTGCTTCTCTCCTTGGTTAGTTTCCACCCGTTGCTTCTTGTCCTGCCTTCAGGCACTTTGGAAAATAGCTTGACTCCCTCTTCTTTATGGCAGCCCCTGAGATATTGGAACACTGCTATCATGTCCCCCCTCGTCCTTTGCTTCGTTAAACTAAACATACCCAATTCCAGCAACCGTTCCTTATATGTTTTAGCCTCCAGTCCCCTGATCATCTTTGCTGCTCTTCTCTGTACTCTTTCTATTTACCTGGAAGGGTAATCATAGCCAAGATCATACAGTATACCATTTGTCTTAAACCTTTCTCCCTACATGCTGGACTCCTGATTCCCAATTTCCATTTACTATGCTTAAAACGTCTCCTTAGTTCTGTGCAGACTAACGTCCCGTTAATAAAAAATAAAATAAAATAAAATAAAATAAATTGCTAAAGGAGATCTCATAGAGAATGTTAAATTAAAATACTCAAATTAAATTCTTATACCAAGGAAAGTACTAATGTATGAGTACTGCATCAGAAATGGAGAGCTTTTTTTTTTTGAACCAGGCTTGACAGCTGAACTATTTTTATTTAAATGAAAATGAGCCAGTTTGGTTAGTAGTTAAGGCATCAGTCCCACTTAGGTGATGAAAGCCAGCTTGGAGACTTTGGCCCAGTCAATCTCTCTCAGCCCATGATGTGGGGGACCAGTTGGTCAGTCAACTCCTTTGCAATTAATGGATCGATATTCAGTTGATTTGAAAAAAGCAGATCATGCACTTGCAGGAAAAATGCTAGGAAGAAAAAGAATGTCCTGGAAGAAGATTCCAAGAAACTTAATTGCATCTTAAGTCTTTTAATAAGTTTGCAAAATTCCTGGGGAGCAAGAGATTATTTGCATTTACTTATTTATAGCTTGCCTTTATTGTTTTGATAAATAACTCAAAACAACTAGCATACCTAATATTCCTTCCTACTCTTATTTTACCCACAACAATCTATTGAGAGTGATTGGCCCAAAGTCATCCAGCTGGCTTTCATAGATAAGGTGGGACTATAACTCATAGTCTTTCTAGCCTGTTGCATTAAACATTATTCCACACTGGTGTTCGAGAGTTAGTGCCCTTTATTTAGCCATGGGACAGCAATTTGAAAGGCAAACAAGTGCTTTTTGTGATCGGATGCATACACATAGATTCTCACAATGGGGAAATGTTTGGTCCATTTTAAGCTAAGTATACTGCCAATTACCATTGTCAGCACTTGCCTAGACTTGAATCCTCCTTCCTAATCATCCACACTACAGGGAAATACCATTTGGTTCACTGCAGTGGTGGGATTCAGCCGGTTCGCACCACTTTGGCAGAACCGGTAACTACTTTTTGTTGCCCAGGCCCAGAATGGAATTCTGGAAGCAGCATCCACACAGAGAACCGGTTGTTCACATATTTGAATCCCACCACTGGTTCACTGATATCTATAAACACCCTTTGATGAAATTTCTTAACCTAATTCACATTATACATCAATAACCCCTTAACATCAGAATAAAAAAGCATCACTGGGAGCTTTCTGTCAGTCAAAAGCTTCCTTGAGTATCCCAAATATTACATTAAAATCTAGTTTTATAATATCAGATAATAACACTAAGAAGCACAGCATTGAATTAATTTTTATTAGTAAGCTATCATCCATAATATTATCAATTTTAATACTTATCTAAATTTGTCAGGGATCTATTTAAGTTCAGACAAGCACAAGTAACTCCCAAGTCAGTCTGAGAGAATGAAAATGACTAGATTTGGGAGATACTAAGTAAATTCATGCTTATATTTTTTTCTGACCAAATGAACTGAAATAATTATCAAATTGAAACATGTTATAAGGTGACACTACTGCATTTAATTGTATGAAATTTACAGTGTAGAAAATGTAATCATTTTATCCAGTAGTCCATGGTGTAATTAAAGTTCTCCTCTTTTAGGTAACATATATTTATTAAGTTTTTTTCCCTTCCCTCCTCCCCCTCCCGCTTGCCTTGGCACTCAGATAGAAGAATATCACATCTGAAGTTAAGCATCTTTTCAATTCTGACTTGAAATGTAAGATATGTTTTCTTAATAATATGCACGCTTCTCAGTTTATTAACCTTGTTGGCATCTGCATAATTTTAATCAGAGAATGGATATTGCTCTTAAGGTCTTACCCATTATTTGCAGGAAGGACCACACAAAAAGACAACATTTTAATAAGAAAGTGATGTTCTGGTGGATACACTGTGCCTTACAATAAAGATGCTTTTAAATCCCCATCAGAGCACATGCCATGAAACTATGGTAATGGATATAATTCTTTTTTTTTTTTTTTTGCAAGATTTGCATGTATAAACCATTCACTTCTTCCTCACCCCTCCCACTATTTAAATGTTTAATAAACAATAAATATTAGCAACGGACCATTCATTTCTATGCATTTATTCCTATAAAATAAATTAATCACAAACTGCAGAAATTCAGATGTAAACCTTTTTTGTCTTCTGCCTGTCTGGCTGCTCACAAAAAAAGTTATTAGTGCATTTATCTCAATAAGAACAATGATTGTCCCTCTCCATCAGTAGATAAATGATAACAACAAGAACTATATTTAATAATGTTGTCAGATTGACTTTGCTCTACATTTTCTTGACCTCAGTTGCTTTTGACTGTTGGTCCATTCTTGCTTTATGCCAGAGTTCCTCCTGCCCAGCTGCTGATTCAAATAGTCCAATTTTTGAAGGAATTTTCATCAATATTTCTTCATGACGTGAACTGAATCATTGCCTCAAAGTGAATTAAATTCTTTCTTCCAATTGGATCATTAAGTTGCACCAAACATTTGTTTGATATTTGGCCTGGGTATTTGATTGATTCATTTTAGACTTTGTGATTATTTCCCAAACCAAGATTTTGTTTCCTTTTATCAAGTTTTCTGTATGAATTACAGTTGTAAAATGTGATCTACCAAGTTTGATTCAAAGAAATGTTTCCTATTGGATATTTCAGTTAGTTCTGGAAAGTTAGTTCCATGAACCCTGTGGCTACCTAAAGTTGGAATAAGTGAAGCTGTTTTTAGTTCATGGAAGCCAATGTAAGTTTTCTTTTCCTCATTGTTCCAAATATAGTTAAATGTGAGAATGTACATCTTATGGGGGAGGNTCTTTCTCTTTTCTCCCCTGTCCAGTTACCTCTTTTCTTTATTCATCTTTACCCAATTTTGCACCCTTAACACCTTCTTTTGTCTTCAACTTCTTCATCTAATGTATCTATGCCTTTACTTCCCCCATCTTTGTCCAGTTTCCATTTCCTCCTTCTTCAATGTTTCTGCTAAATGGAGGGAGTGGATTGTGTTTTTGTGTGTACCTGTGCACACACAAAATGTGTACACAAGTACACATGAATGGTGAAAGAATTGCTGCCAGTTATAGATAGATGGAGACTACTGAAATATCTTATTTTATAAGCTATTGATTTTGGAGAAAAATATCACAAGTAGTTATTTTCCTGGGAATATGGTATTTCTACTATTTGTTTTATCCAAAGCTGCAACTCTAGGCTGACAAAGTGAAGAATATGGGATTTGCATAAGGTTTTGTCCTGTGTTTCTACTCATCCTAGGGGTAGGCAGGCAAGGAATAACTTGAAATTCAATATCAACTAGCCTTTCTGTAAATGCAATCTATAAACATCTTTCTTGGGTGTTTCAGTAAAATAAAGAACGCAATTCCATGAGCTTGCATAGAGCTTTACCCTCAATTTAATTCAAAGGGAAAGTTATTAAATAATTGAGGAAGAACTAAACAAAATGTTTATAAAATTCCTTTTTGAAGAAACATAGATTTAGGGCATTTGTTGAAAACTCAAGGCATTCCAGCTCTCTGTGTAAATCAATACATATGTATATCATAAGAAAGAGAGTGAATTTTTATAGTGGTCAATGACCAGTCCATAAAACACCCTATATACATAAAAACTGATATTGATTACCCAATTAGGTAAACCAATCAAACAGACTGCTGTACGTCTTACACGTAACATGACAAAATGTGGCCGCACTTAAGGAAATGGAATCATCTGAATCTGAAATTAAATGTTTTAAGTAAAACTAGTCAGAATGACCAGGGTATTTAATTAAACGTAGGGTTAACAGCTCACAGTGAGTGTCATCATAAAATGAATAGTATGGTAAAACATATTGGTGGCTTCAATGAATCCTTCACCACATAGGCAAAGCCTGAATTTAAATTGGATGCCTTTGTTTCTTCTCTTTAAGACCTCTAATGAAACTGCATTGAACCATGCCCCTTCCTTACATTATGTGTGAAGTGTAATAATTAATCTCAGGGGATTGTTTTAGCTAGAGACATAGTTTAATAAATCAAGCATGTTGTTTGTCTGTATAGTTTACAGGGTGTTTTAATTGAAGCCAGTTCTGATTAGCTCTGGCTAATGTTTAAATTAAATAATCCCAGAAACTGGGATTGAATATTTGAAAGAGTATTTCTATTGGTGAATTTCTTCAATATAATAACCCTTATAATGACCCATGCTCAGATATTGGAATACACAACTGCTTCTTTCATAACCTCTGGGAGCTTTTTAAGTCATTGTCAGTAAAATTACCCACCATAATACTAATTAAGTGACAGCAGTGACAGCAGGACAAATTCTTATCATTTCCACATATGGCCAGTTAGGGGCCTGCAAGGTGACCCAGTCTCTCCTGAGAAACATATTCACATTCCTATGAAGAATATTTCAGGCATTTGTCAGATAAAACTACTTGAAATATTAGTTGGACTCCAGCTGCACAGGTCCTGCAAAACTGAGGCATGATTCTAGCATGATTATCTGGGAATACTTTGAGTCCTTTGGACCTTAGGGCTATGAAGGCAATGATCTAAGTATTAGATCCATGCCTCTATTGAGTGATACTTCTTCTCAGGAGATAATTTGTGGATGGATTCAGGCAGCGGTATTGATCAATGAGAGAAAAATGGTTCTATCGACTTGGAATGTCAAACCCATCTCCAAAGCCCCATTTCCTTTTTGATGTATATAACTGAGGATAACTAAAGAGG
Source organism: Protobothrops mucrosquamatus (assembly GCF_001527695.2). Classification (NCBI taxonomy): domain Eukaryota; kingdom Metazoa; phylum Chordata; class Lepidosauria; order Squamata; family Viperidae; genus Protobothrops; species Protobothrops mucrosquamatus. The sequence goes on from NW_015388450.1 coordinate 109,029, forward strand.
ATTTATATAGAAGATTTGTGAAAATCTGCTTCATTGGCAAAACGTACCGTTATTGTCTCTTTCATGGCCTGATGCAGCATCTTCAAGGTAGCTGAACTGTGTATCGCATTTTTGAAGTGATGATAATGAAGATGTAGTAGAGTCTGAGAGTTTTCTGTCACTTCTTGTATCTTTAGATGGCACCTCCGGGATGCTGAATTTCGCTACTGAGCTGAGAACAATACTTTTCATAGGTTTGTCATCTTTACTTGCTAACTGATGTTCTAGAGTGATGAGGAGAAATCAAAATGACTTGATTAAGATATTTTTACCTTTTCCCCAGACATCCCATATCAGTATAAATCCCCAAAGTCATAATAACGTAACATAGCTAAAATGAAATTGGCTGCTTATAAAGTTGGGATGTTTCTGAAAAATTTGCGTTTTTCCCTTTCCATAAATTTTTTTTAAAAAAAAAAAATCCAAGCAAATTTTGGCCAATTATAAAACAACAATCTATAATTATTCAAAAGCATAGGTAATATTTGAGCAGCATAAACAGACTGCTGGTAAACAGATACATGAGAACAAATAGCATCTGATAACATCAAAACCATACTCTATCTTGTTGTAGCAAATGCTTCTGTTTAACACTAATAAAATGCTTCTTTGACCATTCAGGCAGAATCATGTGAGATCAAATCTTTATCTAGACCTATCATATGATTAATAAATAGAAGTTTGGATTTGAGCTGCATACTTTACATTAAGTTGCAAATAAATAGCCCAATTCTATGAAACCCCAAATAACCAAGATTCTGATAAGCTGATCCTCAGCTTGTCTATCTTTTTGCAATATTATGATTTTTCAATATTTTGGCTGGAGTTTGGGTGTTATGCAATTCGGTTTCTCCACTGTCCCAGTCCTCTACACCAGGGCTCTCAAAACTTGGCAACCTTAAGACTTCAATTCCCAGACCAATACTTCAGGCCCCTGCCTCCATGGTCTGGAGACTGCAAGACCTGACCTTGCCTGGATAATCCATAACTCTGGGATAGGAAGGATGATTCTGAGAACTTTCTTGATAAACCAAGACTAACCTAAACAATCTACAGCTGTGTGAAAACTCTCCTCTTCCCTTATTCATGGAGCAAGAGTGAAAACAAGCAAATCAAACAGGGCCCAGAATGAACTCTATATTTCTAGATTTTTTTTAATGTAAAGGAGAAATCAAAATATGTCACTAAACTCTTTGAAACACAGTGGTCTTCCACGCTGTCACTACACACATTTTCAGTTAGGATTTTCAAGGATCAATTTCTGGTATTGTTTTCTTTAGATACTGGAGGGTCCATCTCTAGTCCAACCTGAATTGGCAATAATCAGTCTATATTAAGTGATCTCTTGAAAATAAAGTTCAACCTATTTAACCCAGATATAAATTCCTTTGTTCAAAGTGTGCCCAAATTTCAACAGATTTATTACAGCCCTTGAAAGATATACAGTGATACTTGGCTGAGAAAACCTGGAAGGAAATATTCAATAAATATTCAAGCTCTGTTGGAGAGCAACTATAAAAGGCATACATTTAACCTGAATTCCCCATTACAACACCCTCAAAGAAAAAAAAAGTTTAAAAAAGAGAGAGCTGTCATTCAAGGGCTCTTTTGTTTGTCGAAGAATGCAAATAAAGTGCATTTCACTGTCAAGCTCTTATCCTGAAAAGCTGATAAAGTAATGATAAACAAGTTTTGTTACAAGTCCTAGAACAATCACTATAACAAGCAACTTGCTATGGCAAGCAGATTCATACTGTCTCTTCCAGGAAAATAATGTGGCTGAAAGAAAACAGTGCACAGTTACAGGTCTCCATTTTCTTATGCAATTAGCCCTCTGTTCATCCATAGGACCCACTTATAGTTGTATGTCTCATGAATTTAACCCTTGCAGAGAGTATCTACAGGAATAAAAATTTATGTGGAGTCCTGATGCTATCTGAGCTTGGTTGTTTGTCTGTAGACATCTCATTATCTAACTAGGTAACATCCTCAGTGTAAGTGACTGTGGGGTTTGCTCCTTATTTCTATACAAAGGTTTGCCCTGCCAGTCTTGATGGGGGTAGTTCCTTGATTAGGGTATTGTTTTCTGCTTGATTGTTTGACTGATATTAATCCCTGCTTATCTCTGTGTTGGCTGCAGTAGAAAATGTGTCTTTTTCTTTCCTTTTTACCTTTTCATTGTCTTCTTTTGAATGGTGTATAAATGTGGTTTATCTCTATGCACCTATTAATGACTGAGAGTCAGGTTTCCAGAAATTCCCTAGTTTTTTTGGATTTAGCTTGATCCAGGATGCTCAGTTTCCCAGTTGAAGCTATGATTGACTGTTCATGTATTGTGAGATTAAGAAGTTTCAGTCATGCCTTCTGACTTCTAGCTGGTGTTCATGAATGTGCTCTGCTAGTCTTCTGCCTTTCTGTCCTATATAGTGGCTGTTACAGTCCTTACACTGTATAGTGTAGATGACTTCATTGTTTTTTTCCCTTGGTTTCCCAAGTGATTTATGATGGTTCATGACTTTAGGGGTTACACTAAGGTTTCCTTGCAAATGTATTAGAAGGAGAGAAAAAAGACGGTATGATTATTAAAAGTAATTTTTAAGATGGTGGTGGAGGTTTGTGTGTCTATGTATGTGAGTGTGTGTGGGCTATCATATATAACTGGATAGATTTATAAAATTTATGTTAGATATCATTGCAAAATTTACTGGATTCTCACAATACTTTTCCAACTCTCACAATTCTTCATCAAAGAATACCATTTCAGACAAATGGCTGTCTAGTCTCTTCTTAAAAACTTCCAGTATTGGAGCATTCACAGCTTCTGGAGGCAGGTTGTTCCACTGATTAATTGTTCTAACTGTCAGAAAATTTCTCCTTAGTTCTAGGTTGCTTCTCTCTTTGGTTAGTTTCCATCCGTTGCTTCTTGTCCTGCCTTCAGCTGCTTTGGAGAATAGCTTGACTCCCTCTTCTTTGTGGCAGCCCCTGAGATATTGGAACACTGCTATCATGTCCCCCCTCGTCCTTCTCTTCGTTAAACTAGACATACCCAATTCCAGCAACCGTTCCTTATATGTTTTAGCCTCCAGTCCCCTGATCTTCTCTGTACTCTTTCTATTTACCTGGAAGGGTAATCATAGCCAGGATCATATACCATGTGTCTTAAACCTTTCTACCTACATGCTGGGCTCCTGATTCCCAATCTTATATGTTTTAGCCTCCAGTCCCCTGATCATCTTTGTTACTCTTCCCTGTACTCTTTCTAGAGTCTCAACATCTTTTTTACATCATGGTGACCAAAACTGGATGCAGTATTCCAAGTGTGGCCTTACCAAGGCATTGTAAAGTGGTATTAACACTTTACGTAATCTTAATTCTACCCCTCTGTTAATGCAGCCTAGCACTGTGTTGGCTTTTTTGGCAGCTGCAGCACACTGCTGGCTTATGTTTAAGTGATTATCCACTAGGACTCCAAAATCTCTCTCACAGTTGCTACTATTGAGCAAAGTACCACCTATACTATACCTGTGCATTTGGTTTTTCTTGCCTAAATGTAGAACCTTACTTTGTTCACCATTGAATTTCATTTTGCTAGATACCACCCAATGTTCAAGTCTGTCAAGATCCTTCTGTATCTTAAGCCTGTCTTCTGGAGTGTTGGCTTCTTCTAAAGTGTTGGCTATTCCTGCCAGCTTGGTTTCGTCTGCAAATTTGATAAGTTCCCCATCTATCCCCTCATCCATTGATGAAGATGTTGAAGAGCACTGGGCCCAGAACAGAGCCCTGGGGCACCCCACTACACACTTCCCTCCATGTAGATGAGGTTTCATTGAGGACCACATGCTGAGTACGGCCGGTCAGCCAGCTATGAATCCATTTGTGGTGACGCTGTCTAACCCACATTTTTCTAACTTATCAAGTAGTAGGTTGTAAAATGTAAGGACGATGTAAGGACCACATGCCATGTTAACTTTAACTTTTTAGGAGAAAGCTTTTTCTTTCTTTCCTGTTTAATTAAAATAAATGATGTTAATTTTGCATATGTTAAATATGTCAGGAAAAGACACTTAAAGGTAGACCCTTGAGAAACAAGTGGTTTAATCTATTTTGAAAATAGGAACCTTTTTAATAGGTCTCAAACTACTGGAAGAATTAGGATAAATGTATGATAGGGCTGACATTTAGAGACATTTCATCTTTCCTATGGTTCTCCTGCTGCACTTTTACTAAAAGAAATTGGCTTTCAGGGAGGACATTATATAGCCAGAACATATACAAAACAAGAAATTGTAAAGGAGAGAGAGAGAGAGAGAGAGAGAGAGAGAGAGAGAGAGAGAGAGAGAGAGAGAGAGAGAGAGAGAAATTGTAGGAAGAAGAAGAAGAAAAGATTTGCTCCCACATCCCGTTTAATAAAATTAAAGCAATTTATGTAATATTGATATGTCGATATGTTTTTCAATTATTTTCCCCTGCAATTTAAAATAAAACTTTCACCACTTCAGAAATTATAATTACACATCTTCCTCCCACTTTGAAAATGGCATAAGGTGTTCATTTGCAGATTTCTACTCTTCAGATTTTCCCTAAGAATAGAAATGTCATGACTCAGTTAACAATGGTTTATTATTCACATTGATCTCTTTTTTTATAGTGTTCTTTATCTCAAAAACATTGTAAATCAGATAGCTTCCTCCCACTCTTTTGTTCATCTGCAAAATTTTATTATTCTCATTTAAGAAAGCAATGGAGTGTCAAGAGTCACGATATATTGTTTATATTCCTTTTTTTTCTTCCTTTACAATTACCTTTAGCTATTAAAGAAAAACCCTAGCAGTCAGGGAAAAAAATATCTGAATTTTTAAAAAGCATGTAGTTGAAAAAGGAAAGACAAGGATAGCTGCAGATGCACACATGTATTTTATATTTATTTTATTTTATTCAACTTATATGACCACCCATCTCACACAAGCCACTTTTCTTTGGGCAGCGAACTGAGGTAAAAAATTTCAATATAATTCTAAGAATGACAATCCAAAATGCATTTTTTTAAAAAAAAAGAATGTCAGTCAAGAATAACTATCAACAATAATAACACTGATTATGTGTATTCAAGGTAAGAGTGGAAAATCTTTCAGAGACCCAAATTGAATCTTTAACTGTTCTATAGGGACACCTTACACACAGGAAGGGCAAATTATTATTACTTCTCTGTACATATTTATTTATTTGATAGATATAGATTGGATATAGTTATCCATGGATCAGATTTGTTATCCGACTATTTTTCTAGGAGCAAAAAGCAGCCTTCGCCTCCATAATTTCCATATACAATAATTTTGTGGAATAGATTAGGATAAGAAAATAACTGGCCCAATGTTATATACCATATTTCCCCCAAAATAAGACCTGGTCTTATATTAATTTTTGCTCCAAAACATTTTTGCATTAGGTCTTATTTTCCGGTTAGGGCTTATATTCAGGGAATTACGTCTAAATGCATGTGTCTGACTGACGATCTTAATTGGGGCTTATTTTTGGGGTGGGGCTTATATTATGAGTGTCCTGAAAAATCATGCTAGGGCTTATTTTCCGGTTGGGTCTTATTTTGGGGAAAACACAGTAGCTTGCTTTTATAGCTGAAGGTAGATATGGTTCTCATTCTCCTAATTAACCAAACTGGTCCTGTTCCTTCCCATTCTTTTACAGGTATCCTGTAAAGGTATTGTATTTCTCTGAATGCTGATTCTTTGTATTTACCACGTATGTATTTTATTAGTGTGTTTTCTTTTATCCATGTTACCCTGGAATTAGATTGTTTATTTTGACAAGTTTGTAAGACTAATCAATTAATATTCCTATTACTAGGTAATCCTATTTAATTGAATTCAGCACCTAGGTTCTTTTTTAAAAGAACCTTGCAGCTCATATTATAAATATCTTTGTTAATACAAAGCTTAAAAGGTTGATTTTTTTTTCTTGTTTCATGTGCCAGGGGATCTGCTGTCTCTCACGAAGGTTAGAAACATATTTTTTTTAACTTTAACAGTTGGAATTTCTAATTCCAAGATTGATAAACCTGGCAGCTTTTGCTGACTTTTTCTTGCTAGAAAGCTAGAGGATGTTCCAAACATATTTAGCACAATTCGAAATCCGATACCTGTTTGGTAGATGAGACGTGTTTTCTTTACAGATAGTCTCAATTTACTAGTGTTTGTTGACTCACCATCCAAAGTTACAATAGCACTGAAAAAAAGTGATTTATGACTGTTTTTCCACACTTACAACCATTGCAGCATTCCCATGGACATGTGATCAAAATTCGGAGATTTGGCAACTGGCATGTCTTAATGATGGTTGCTGTGTCCCAGGGATGTGTGATTGGCTTTTGTGACCTTCTGATAAACAAAGTCATTGGGGAAGCCACATTCACTTAACAGCCATGTTACTAACTTAACAACTGCAGTGATTCGTGTAACAACTATGGCGAAAAAAGGTCATAAAATGGGTAAAACTCACTGAACGACTGTCTTGCTTAGCAACAGAAATTTTGGGCTTAACACTGTGGTCATAAATTGAGGACTACCTGTATCTCTTTTCTTCTCTTTTTTCCCCTAAAGCCATCTTACCTAAGGAGTAAGAAACCGAAATGTCTGCAACAATTTTGTAAGACATAGTATCTTATTAAAAGTTTTACCCAGTAGATTTTGAAGTAATTTTTCCTCCTGAATAAATAACTACTCTGCCTTCTTTATTTATTTATTTGTTTATTTTATTTTCAAGAGGGCTTTTATCCCACCAAGCATAGACTGAATACCCTGTCCCTGTTTTTGCCTTCTGGTTGGTCACCTCTTTTTTCTTTTGACTAAGCTCTAAAACAGTGGTCTTCAAACTTGGCCCTTTTATGACTTGTGGACTTCAACTCCCAGAATTCCTCAGCCAGTCATAAAAGGGCCAAGTTTGAAGACCACTGCTCTAAAAGCAGTGTTTGCATGACACACTGAATATAACCTGATCAGATTTAAAACTAATGTGTGATATCAATGTGAGTAAACCATGGTTAAGTTAATCTTGTTTAAGAATGGAAACAAGATTCATTCAATACATTTCCAAGAATAAAATATTTGAATACTTTGCACGTTGATGCAAATCTAGATAAAGTTTAGTATCCTGAGCCCTTTAGCTCCTTCTGGAAATTAAGGACAATTTCATAATGGTATCTAAAAATATGGAGCAGTGGAGGTGAAACCACATTAATTTCCATTCCCTGAGCCCAAAGCCTTGAAAATCTTTATAATTTCTGCCATTTTTTTTCCTGCAGCCAAGACTATTTAAATATTTAAATATGAGCCAGCAGTGTGCTGCCGCTGCCAAAAAAGCCAACACAGTGCTGGGCTGCATTAGCAGAGGGATAGAATCAAGATCACGTGAAGTATTAATACCACTTTACAATGCCTTGGTAAGGCCACACTTGGAATACTGCATCCAGTTTTGGTCACCACAATGTAAAAAAGAAGTTGAGACTTTAGAAAGAGTACAGAGAAGAGCAACAAAGATGATTAGGGGACTGGAGGCTAAAACATATAAGGAACGGTTGCTGGAATTGGGTATGTCTAGTTTAACGAAGAGAAGGATGAGGAGGGACATGATAGCAGTGTTCCAATATCTCAGGGGCTGTCACAAAGAAGAGGGAGTCAAGCTATTCTCCAAGGCGCCTGAAGGCAGGACAAGAAGCAACGGATGGAAACTGATCAAGGAGAGAAGCAACCTAGAACTAAGGAGAAACTTCCTGACAGTTAGAACAATTAACCAGTGGAACAACCTGCCTCCAGAAGTGGTGAATGCTCCAACACTAACAGTTTTTAAGAAGAGACTGGACAGCCATTTGTCCGAAATGGTGTAGGTGTTCTGCCTAAGCAGGGGGTTGGACTCGATGACCTCCAAGGTCCCTTCCAACTTTATTATTATTNATTATTATAAAAGTCTTCTGTTCAATTTGCCTTCAGCTATTTGCTATCTTCATTATATCTGAACTGCTCAAACCTTGCCATTTTTCATGTAACCTTCAGTCTCAGATGAAATGTTTTTCCAGAACACAAAGCTGGAAAGCACCACATCCACCTGTTGCACAGCCTAACTTTTCACCTGTGATTTAATGGTCAACCATGCTATTGAAAAGTGTATATCAGCATCTGTAGGTTCTTGTGCTACTGATAAAAGGCAACCAGAATTAGGCCTGTCACATATAAGTCATGCATAATGTGTGTGTTTGGGGGGAGGGAGGGAGGGAGGGAGGGAGGGAGAGAGGGAGAGAGAGAGAGAGAGAGAGGGAGAGAGAGAGAGAGAGAGAGAGAGAGAGAGAGAGAGAGAGAGAATAGGTGTGTCTATTTATGTGTATGTATATATGTGTGGGCAAAACACAATCTGTATTCCTATTTGAAGCAGGATCATCCTCTCTCTCCCATTCTTTGTTCCTGATCTACATTCCAAGCAAGCCCTTTTTCACTGTCAGTAAAACCCCTATTGTTCACATCTTCAAATGTGTTTAAAACACAAGGGCATTTTTCTATGTGTATTGTGCATGAGAAATATTGTTAGATGACAAGCTCCAATTGGCAAGCGAGCAGGGGTTTTATTGAAGGAAATAGCAAGAGCGAAGAGCGAACTGTGCAGCATAATGGTAATTGCTCCGTGAGCCCTGGCACCACGCATTCACTTAATATGACTCCTTCCTCTGTGTTGCCTCATCGGGGCCCAGAGGACCTGTTAGACAACAGCCCAGCCACCTCTCCCCGGGATCAAGCTGTCAGTGCAGACTTTTGCTCTCTCTCTCTCTCTCTCTCTCTCTCTCTCTCTTTTTTTTCTTTTTTTTCTTTGAGCTAAGCTTTCCCCCCAGAGTTCCCAAAGCTTTTTCATATTGAAAGCTTTTCTTGGGGGGGGGAACGAAAAGAAAGAAAGCTCCATTCTAAATTACATCATATGAGTACTTTGCCTTCGATTGACAGAACAAAAGAGGTATTTGGGGGGGGCTGTGGCATGGGGGGGGGGTTAGACTCCAGAAATACAGCCCAAGTTACTTCCAGTTCATAATGAGGGCTTGTGGAAAAGATTCACTTCTCTCTGCAATAGATCAGGGGAAATGGGGTGTTGCAGGAAATCATCTAGCGAACACGCACACCAAGGACTACAAAAGGAATAAAATATATGCAGTTTGAAAGGACACAAAGCTGCAGACAAACAAACAAAAAACAGGGCTAACTACATCTGACTACATCTGACTAAAGACAATCAGTATGAGCAATTGATTATGGCCTCCATTTCAGAATCTCTCCATTTCAGAATCTCTCTCTTTCAGACAATCTTAAAGAGATCTACTTCCAAACTCTGTTCGGCTATTTCAGGTGATGGAGAAGGCAGTTCCATGGTTTTTAACTGATGCACAGATAAGAGAAGATAGATGGCCAATACTGAAAGAGGTTCATTGGTCTTAAGCTGTTTGGTCTTAAGCTTTCTTGAAAGCCCTGTAAACAATATGGTACAAGTCTCCATGAAAGATTTTTTGCTGCAATGTGATTTTGCCTGCCAGTAAACTTGTTGGCAGACCAGATCATTTTTCAGAAAACAGGCTAGTGACTTCCTAACATAAATCGAATCATACTTTGTGGAGCTTCAGCAGGTAGCATCGCCTGTCTGGCTTTCCTTAGAAGTTAAATAGGGTCAGGCCAGATGGGAGGGCATGTGGAATTCCAGATTGTTTGCTAGACTGGGGAGTTGAGAAAATATATTCCAGAAGACAGCAATAGGAAATGGTTTTCATATCATTGGAAGAAAATACATGGATGAAATCAGAGGTAGAACAGAACAGAACAGAACAGAACAGAACAGAACAGAATAGAGCTGGAAGGGACCATGGAGGTCTTCTAGTCCAGCCCCCTGCTGAAGCAGGAGAACCTATACCATCTCAGACAGGTGATTGTCCAGTCTTTTCTTGAAAATTTCCAGTAATGGAGCGCCCACGATTAAATACAATCCCATAAAATCTTTACTTTTCTCCATATCCATGGGCTGGCCTTCAATAGCCTGCAGAGACTAAGTAGCCAGTAGTACCCAATCAAATGGATGATCAAATGATTTGGGCACTGAGGCACAGCATTCAAAGTTAGTCATCTCTCCAGAAATCTTTACTGGGACACTCAAAGCAACTTTTGAGTTATATAATTCTATCCAATGGGATTGGCCTTTCAATTTCTTTACTCTATTTTAACAGTTTGTGGGCATTCAATAACATGAAGCTATTATCTTAGGAAGGGCTGTACAATATCCTGTTTCTATCTTCTGATGTCTTGTATTGTATTGGCTATTGTATTGCCGATTATTTTAAGCCTTAATGATTAATTAATTCATTAAAGCTTTTTATATTGTTGAAAACAAGTCAATTATAATTGTACCAATAGAACAATTTTCATTACTTAAACTTTCTCGCTGTTGACTATCCTGGTACCTTGAATTTTTAGACTACAATGCAAGGGAATCCCTTTTTTTTCTTGCTACTTGTCTCCTAATCCAATGCATCTCTCAATTGGGATTGTTTATATGTGTACCTTTATCTTCCACAAACACTTTTGCACATGTGAGTATCTTGTTAAAGTCAGTTGAGGATTAAGGAGTGTGACAGTTTTCTTGCCAGGCATCTGTACTAGAGATTTTAAGCCAGTTTTTTTTAATGGGTCATTCATGGAACAATAATTCCCCCTTTCTTTGTTTTTCTATAATCGTGAGGATCATTTCCATCACCACTCATGTTCTCTTCACTGCAGATACTGAAAGGCCTAAATGAGCTCTGAAGATAAGAAATGGGAATACAGTAAGTGTTGTTATTTGATATCTGATTTTGTAGGAACATTGAGGTGTTCTGGGACTTAGTATTTCAGCATAAAAAGGCAGACTAAAATGGAAAAGTCATTACAGTTGACCCGTAATGTTTTAAAGAAAGTTTTAAAGAAAAGAAGAAAATTGGCGGATGTACCTTTTAAACTTTCATAATTGCCCCATTAATAAACTATGGAGAAAACTGTCCAGGTATATTGAAAGAGTCAGTCAGACTACTGTAATTTGCTTTATGTGCAGTTGCCCTTGAAGATAATTTGAAAGCTGCAGCTGGCATAGGAGACACCTTATATCTCTGTTGACCAATAGCAGCCAATTTAACAAAATGGCACCTCTTTCGTGGGAAGTATACTGTTTGCCTGAGGGGATGAAATCCAGAAAAATGATATTCTCAGCTGATGTCCTGTTTCTTGACCAGCATAGCCACTAAAGTCAGGTCAGCTCCATCTTTTTTTAATTGTTAGGGCACTGGTAAACACAGCTGTCTTATCCCAATGAGAGAATAAATAACCTTTAGTTGACTGGTAAATAAAAATGTGGAAAATGGCATTGGCTGAAAAATTGACACACCAGCAAATTTTCTTATCTACCTTGGAACTAAGAATATTTAAGTATTTGCTTTTCTAAAAAAAACCATTTTGATTATTCTGTATTTTCTCTAACTCTTTAATGCTTTTACTTTCAAACAACACTTAAAAAGATAGGAAAATCAACAAAGTAGATAAGATGACAAAATTTCTCAAATATGCCCTAAAAGCAGCACTTTACATGTATATAAATAAGAAATATTAAAATATCCCAAGAATACAATCCCATGATACATTCTTGGATTTGTTCCTGTAGAGCTGCAACTTAAGTTGTTTTTCTGCTCATACAGAATGGTAAATTCTGCTTCCTCCTCCTCTTCCTCCTCCTCCTCTTCCTCTCCTCTTTAGGCTGTATATAGTAAGAGTGAACAACCTTGAGACCCAGAGTTGCAAGAGGTCCCCCAAAATTCCAGCTGTGACCACCCCAGATTTTAGTGGGGAACAAATTGTATTGCCTGCATTTCAATGACTCTTTCAATTTAAATAGTGTTATCTTAGATTATTTTTTTTTTAAAAGAGTTTATAAGAGCATTATTTCTTTTGTTGCTTTTTACTACTAGTGTCCTTGCCAAAAATGAAGATAACAATAAAAGTTGTTTGCATGGAAGTGAGTGAGCATTTTAGTTACAAAGAAGTCTTCAGTAAAATAAATGATAAAGCTATCAATTAGCTACTGAGGGTTTTCTAACAGCATCACAAGGATGTTGTCTTATTGTCAACCTGACCAGCAACCAAAAAAAAAAAAAAAAGATTGTTTTTGACTAGCAAAAATTATGCACAGGGAGACTCTAATTTATTTCATGTGCTTGATTTTCCTCTCTCAACAAGATCCATATCCAAGAAACATATTAGGTGATTTATATTTAATAGGAATCTTATGGGCCCATCAAAAAGTGCATTTATTTGCTATGGAAATATCAATTAAGATAAATATAAACTAATGCAGTAATCAAATAACTCTGATAGAAAACATAAACTCCTTCCCCTCTTTCCAAAGCTGAACAGGCATGCTAACAAATCTATTTGATCAATATATGGGATGTAAAAAAAAAGGAAAGACAAGATTGACTGATGACTAAAATGAAACTGACACAAATAGGCTGACAGCCAGTTTCAAGTCTCTTTAGGGCAAATGCAATTAACTTAGAATAATAGACTTGAATTTGATGGTTAGAAATGCATTTTTATTAACAATCAGAATCTGAATTATGTGCACTTATGAATCAAATGGTACTTATATTTAGCACATGTGTCTATATACATCTATTGAAGTGTATCTTTAAAAAAATGGAAGAACATTGCTTTTAAGCACAAGATTGAAAACACAAAACTAGGGGGATTTTAAATAAAAAGGTTCATCCAAGCATATCGTTAAATATACCAAGTATACAAGTACACAAGTAAATTATACTGAGATAGATGTATAACAAAGATCATTGCTTTCCTCCACCCAGTCAAGTCCCTAAATTCCTATGTCTTTAGGGATATATATCTACAATCAGGGATTTTTACCAATTTCCTTCTGAAGAAGAGAAGTCATTACTAGAAAACTATGCTCATTTTCCTTAGCTTAATAGCTTTTTAAAATGATTCATTTAGGGAAGAAGAGATTAACACTTTATTTACCAAGTGTTTTATTCCACTCACAATGCAATCCCAATGACATTTGTCACCCATTTGGAATTCATTGTTTCATAAAAATAGTAGTGGGAACAGGTTTCTTGCCGCATATTACTACTGCGGTTATTTATAATTTGTGAATTTGGGGGGGAAGGCTTGATTTATTGTTTTTTAAGAAAAAGCCAAAATCAGTAAGTTTCATAGGGTTTTAATTCACAGGCTAATAAGAACCACAGCAGTATATATATCTGATTTTAAACAACACTCTATTCACTACTGAAAAAAACATTCTAATCTCTTTCAGCAAGTTGTATAAGAACTGGTAGAGGAAGAAAACTGGAATTTTTTTTCTGCCTAATGAATGGGCCAAAACATCCAGTTTTGGTCACCACGATGTAAAAAAGATGCTGAGACTCTAAAAGAGAAGAGCAACAAAGATGATTAGGGGACTGGAGGCTACAACATATAAGGAACGGTTGCTGGAATTGGGTATGTCTAGTTTAACGAAGAGAAGGACGAGGGGGGACATGATAGCAGTGTTCCAATATCTCAGGGGCTGCCACAAAGAAGAGGGAGTCAAGCTATTCTCCAAAGCGCCTGAAAGAAGGACAAGAAGCAGCGGATGGAAACTAATCAAGGAGAGAAGCAACCTAGAACTAAGGAGAAACTTCCTGACAGTTAGAACAATTAACCAGTGGAACAACCAGCCTCCAGAAGCGGTGAATGCTCCAACACTGGAAGTTTAAGAAGAGACTGGACAGCCATTTGTCCAAAATGGTGTAGGGTTTCCTGCCTGAGCAGGGGTTTGGACTTGATGACCTCCAAGGTCCCTTCCAACTTTTTTATTATTATTATTATTATTATTATTATTATTATTATTATTATTATTATTATTATTATTATTATTATTATTATTATTATTATATTGTAATTCCATAGTCCGTTAGCAGTAGTCAGTTAGTAGTACAGGGAGAGCTGAATGCTAAAGCTAAAATATCATCAACCATAGAGCAGCAGCAAACAGGTTGAGGCTGAGCTGAGCAGAGCTATTCAGGGTCCCTTGAGTTGGTACTAGCCATCGTACCATTCTTTCTTTTTGGTTTTTTTAAAAGTTCAGCTCTTTTAAAAATTAGCCTTTGCTACTATATACTGGAACTTATTCTCAGTTAAACATACAAACTTTCAGAAAAGCAGAAGAAATTCCATTCTACTTTGCAGCCACGATGGTACCATGATATCAGAGAATTGAAAATGTGATGTTGTACAGTGACCGACTGACAAACTGTCACTTCGTGGAAGCAACTGTAAATAGTAAGAGAAGGAGGAGAGAGAAATGATCTTTTCAAAATCTACATTTTTTTCTATATGAACTAAAATTGTATGATTGAACTGTTGGTTAAAAACAACCCAGTACTAGTTATAGGGCTGCAACAAAGAGTCAAAAACGAAATGGGGTAAAAGGCTTTTCAAAACTAGCAGAAGGCAAAGTGCAGAATAGTGATTGAAAAATAGAGGAAATGGTTAAGCAATTACCCTTACTTTCATGACACTCTCACACCCTCAGATGTAGACCAGTAGCTCAAAAACTAAACCTTGATAGGTATTGGGGGCAAGCAAACATAATGTCAGGACAGGCTAGTAGTCACACACAAAAAATCCTTGGCTTACATAAGATGGGTTTTTAATTGTCTGGTGGGTACCCTTTAGTGAATGGTATATTTTGAAAGATAAATCTGAGCGAGTGTATAATTTGTTTATATTATTGTGGATACTTCATGACCTTTGAAATTCTGAAATTTGCCCCTGAAACCACATTGCATCTCATTTTCATTGCACTTATATATTGAATTTGCATCCTCCAAGAAGCATAAAGCTGTTTATATAAGTGTCATGAATTAGCTTGAGTTGTATCTGAATTCAGCTGGAACTCAATTCAGATCATAAGCCTGAGTCTTTATGCCTGGGGTTCTGTTCAGGCTTTTAATCTTAAAATTAAACTTTAAGATTAAATTACACTGGTTTTAGTTTTTCAACATTACTCTAATTAATTTTAATTAATCTAATTAAAAAATTAAAAAATAAAATTAATCTAAGATTAATCTTAAAGATTAAAGGTGGAATGTCAGGATTCTAATATTTAGCCAAGAAACAACTTAAGGAAGACATGCCTTGTCTTCCAACTCAACCTCTTTTTCTAGGCAGGATTTTCTCCCACAACATGCCAAGATTTTCCTAAATCCACCTCCAGGTTAAAAAAGAAAGCCTATCTTCAACCTTTTCTCATGGCCACAAAACTGCAAAACAACTTGCAAACATTTCAAAGCACAAATGAAAATTAGATTTTAAATTAGGCTGTTCCTTATAACCAAAGTTCAGTTTTTCCGTTCCTGTTTCAAGATACTAATTGAAAATTACATCCAAAATATGATAAATCAGTAACTGTTTTTTCATATTGATTAAACTTCATTATTATGTTATAGATATACTGTAGATTTATATATGGAATAAGTGGAAACATTTATATATTCTTAGGGAAGATGTTAACCTTATAGCTTGATTTAAGAATATGATGTCCTTAACTTGAACCAGAATTGTTTTAGATTAGAGTGTGCATCTTTTTCGAAGCCAATAATTTTAAACATTCATTTGTTTGTTGGAAGCTACAAAAGCAAAGTGATTACTGGTTATATGTCATCAAGTTAGTATTAACTCTTAGCAGTATTAACTCTTAGAGATTTCTCCAGGACATCCTTCCGATTTTACAATGATGCACAAATTGTCACTTAACTGAGTATAAATTACAGTGCTTGCTGCTGGCCACCCTCTTCTTTCTCCCAGTATTACAGTTTTCTTCATACAGGCAGATCTTCCCATAATGTATCTGAAACATGATAATTTGATCTTGGTAATTTGTGCCTCAAGTAAGAACTTTGTGTTAATTTGTTTGAGGATCCATTTGTTTGTTTTCTGAGGAGTCCTGGCAGCGCAGTGGTTAGAATGCAGCATTGCAGGCTAACTCTGTTCACAGCCAGGAGTTTGATCCTGATCAACTCAAGGTTGGCTCAGTTTTCTATCCTTCCGAGGTCGATAAAATAAGGATCCAGATAGTTGGGGGCAATATGCTGACTCTGTAAACCACTTAGAGAGGGCTGTTAAGCACTATGAAGCAGTACAGTAGTGGCCAAAATTTTGGAAACCTTTTGGGAAAAGTGTATTTTTGAGGTTTGATTGCTAATAACACCACTTTTTTGGGAGTAGTACTATAAAATTATACAGTATATCAATGGAAAGATAATTTAATCAAGAATATAATGCAACAAAGTTTGTTTAATTATCTGTACTGTATTCTATGAAAAGTTATAGCCAAATAATCAGAAAAAGGCAGCACAACTTGCTTAGGTTGATATCTGGTAGCTTTCCTTCATCTGACTGTAGCCAATGAGAATGAGTGTTTAGAGAGCCAATCAGGTGTCATCTTTTTTTGGCAATGAGCCAATCAGATCACAGTAGGATTCAGTTATTGATGTCATGTATTGAAGCTGAGAGGAGGTCATTTGTCAGTGTGTTATGTGATCGCTATCATGTTGGTTGGGTTTTTTTGTGTTCTTTCATTTAGTGAGCTTGTAAAATTTAATAAAATTAAAGTAATGGTACAAAGATTTGACTGGTTGCCCAGAAAGTGATATAAAATAGTATTATTAAGTGAACAAGGCTACAGTTATAAAGAAATTAGAAGAAAAATTGGTGGAAACTTAACCAAAGGTGGCATTTCTACTATAAACTTTTCCCAAAAGGTTTCCACAATTTTGGCCACTGCTGTATATAAATTATTAGTATTGCTATTGATTGTCTATGATATTCTCAGTAGTTTTCACCAATGCCAAAGTTAAAAAGCACAATGTTTTCCATTCAGAGAGTCCAGAGAGTCATAGGAAAAACCATTATCTGTGTGTTTAGGTCTCTGTAGGTATAGACAAAACATGCCTTCCAAATATTTTTTTGAAAGCCTTCATTGCTACTGTATTAAGTGTAAGTCTATGGCATATTTCTTGCTACTGGTTCCTTTATTGTTGATAGTCTATCCTAGAAGGCAGAAGCTGTCCACCATTACATTTCTAATCCTAAGGCTGGGTGCTGGACCTGTTTACATTTCCCTTATATAGCATTTTAGGGGGATACAGTGGCCTAGCAAGATTCTGGGCTTGTCGACTGGAAGATTGGCAGTTTGAGATCCAAGTGCCATGTGATAGGGTGAGCTCTCATTCTTGCTCCAGCTCCTGTCAACTTAGCAGTTTGAAAACATGCAAATGCAAGTAGATAAATAGGTGCCACTTGGGTAGGAAAGCAACAGTGTTTTGTGTATCTTTGTGTATAATCATGTTGGCCACATGACCATGGAAGCACCTTTGGAAAACATTGGTTCCCTTAGCTAGGAAACACAGATGAGCACCATCCCCTAGAATTGAACATGACTGGACAGGGGAAACCTTTACCTTTATATATATATATCATTTTGGTCCCATTTTTTGCTGTGCAACTTAATTTTCATTACTAAAGCTTGTAGATCATTTGCATTTTGACTATCAGTAGTGTCATCAGCAGAGTACAAGTTATTGATTTTCCTCTTTCATTTTCAAAACCACACTCATTTTTCCATCTAGCTTCTCTCAATATTAATGTTGCTTACTGTTATATATTTTTACAACTGGAAAGATATCAGCTAACCCATTCATTTGTTTGCAAGATCATCAAGATTAAATTAATGTTTGTTAACTGTCCACAAGGGAAGATAATCTTGGGAAATTTATTTAGAATTCTCAAGTGAAATTTCCTATAAGGAGTAAAGGACACTATTAAAAAGTTCCAGAATACTTTGGTAAAGGCAAACAGCAAAACACCAGTTGCAAATAAGGTGACTTCTTACACATCATGGCAAAAGAAGATATGAAGCATCTAAAAAGAGGACAAACTAGACTGCATAAAATTAGCATATGTTAGCTAAGCAACATCAGTGCATATTAGAACCTAATTAAATATATTAGAATGCATCACACCAAACAGAAGAAGACTGAAGCCAGGTGGCCTGGCTGTCAGCTCAGTTTGCTTTTGAACAACTTCAAGGCCCCTATTTTGTCTTCTTATGCCTCTTAATCATTAAATCAAATTTGGACTGGAATAATATAGGGTGTCTTTACATAGAAATTTGTCCTCTGCAAAATAAATTGCGGGCACACTCCTTCCAATAAATTATCCTATGCATTTTCTTTTAGATCATGCTGGCTTTGTTTTTACAGGCTTCTGCTGTTATTCCATCACCTTGATGTAACCCCACACTGATTTGGCTATTGTCTGTACACACAGAGAGAAGGTTGTCAAATTCTAAATAAGACCTGATGCGGTTAAGAAGGCAGCTGAATAAGGCACTGAGTCTTACATATACAAAGCATAGCAAACGATTAGCTCTTTCTCTCTGAGAAATCTTGATAACACATGTGGCTTCAAGTATTTTGAAGAACAGAAGGCAGCTGCAGCAATGGCTTGATTCAACGGCTAAATAATGCAGAGCAACAACATTTATCTAGCATTCCTTAAAGTGGATGGAATGAACATTCTTTAGTGCTTCAGGGAACAATGTCAACCCAAAGAGTCAAGGCAAGACCAATTTTGCACCCCATATTTAATCCTCAATCCTTTTCTCTATCAAATGAAATGAGAAGCTTTCTGATTGACCTTAATGGAAATAGGATCGAACCCTTTCCGTGTGAGTGGTGACATGAAAAGTGGTGTTACAGAGAATGATTATATTTAAAACAGCTTTGGTGTAATATCAGTGTCAGTGCCATTATTCTATCAGATGTAAATTTGCTGTGCTCTTGAACTCCAGTGGATTTTGTTAGTGATGTGAAAAAATGTACTGTTAAAACTGCTGAAAAGATCTGTTTGCTTCAAATTGCTTCCTTATTTATTAGCTCCCATTACAGGTAATCCTTGACTTACCACAGTTCATTTAATGACCGTTCAAAGTTACAATGGCACTGAACAAAATGACCTACGACCTTTTTTTCGACTTACAACCTCCATAGTCACGTGATCAAAATTCAGATGCTTGGCAACTGACTCATAGTTATGACAGTTGCTGTGTCCCAGGTTCATGTGATCCCCCTTTGCAACCTTCTGACAAGCAAGGGGAAACCAGATTCACTTAACAACCACGTTACTAACTTAACAACTGCAATGATACACTGAACAACTGTGGCGAGAAAGGTCACAAAAAGGGGCAAAACTCACTGAATAAATGTTTCACTTAGCAACAGAAATTTTGGGCTCAATTGTGGGTCATAAGTCAAGGACTACCTGTACTTGTTTGGAGTATATATATGTGAATATGGACAAGCAATGGAAAAAAGAAAGTTCACATCACATCCATATTTTTGCTTCCTTTTTTTCTTTGTGGTGCCAGTTACCACACCACGCCATACCATTTATGCAACAATCCTGTTTTGCTCAGTCAACATTTGGCATTACAAGCCTAAGCACCTGGGCTATTTCTGTTAATTCATCTCTGCCTCAGACCATTGGTCACTCTCATTGGTGGTGGTAAGCAATAAACAATCGTTGGCATTTCCCACAATGTTCCTACTATTCTTTTAGTCCAGGACATTGAGGAAAAATTAAAATGGGTGACTGCTTTTTTTATAAACTGATGATGAAGGAATCACCTAGCTAACATAAAAGATGGCATTCTAAAACTTGAATAGGTCTGGCTATCAAATGATGAACCTAATATTACTCAATGAGCTTTGTGGGTGAAGAAATTTGAATTGAAAACTGAAACTTTGCCATGCTGGCTTCCTCCATTGAAGACAGATGATTTTCAATCACAAGTTGGGTGGTCTAAAAAAATAGCATGTCTTTCATACCATGAAGCCTCAATTTAGGAAATATTTCTATTAAAATGAAAGGTTTTTTTCCCAACACTGAGATATAATTTTGAACAAAGCAGACAAGTTATTAGGTGAAGAACACAAAATAAACACAGCTGAATTTAAAGGAATTCTTGTTATTTCAAATAGTATTTACTTTTTCAGTTATAATGGAGAAACATTCATTCTGAGACAGCGTCAACTTAATCTGTGGCCCAAATTCACTAAACAGTTACAGGAAGTCCTCAACTTACAGTAGTTCATTTAGTGACTGTTTGAAGTTACAATACTGAAAAAAGTGACTTATGACTGTTGGACACAATGATCAAAATTCAGATGCTAGGCAACTGGTTCATATTTATGACGGTTGCAGTGTCCCAGGGTCATGTGATCACCTTTTGCGAATTTCTGACAAGCAAAGTCAATGGGGAAGCCAGATTCACTTAACAACCCTTTTGACAACTGAAGCAATTCACTTAATATCCATGGCACAAAAAGTCATAAAATGGAGCAAAATTCACTTAACCAATGTTTCACTTAGCAACAGAAATTTTGGGCTCAATTGTGGTCATAAGTCAAGGACTACCTGTATCACAGAACCTACTAAGTTTAGTAGAGTGAGTTTTGATCAAACCTGCAAACCAAAAGTAGGAAATGGTTGGGGGACAAATTTCCAGTTTGATCAGAGGCAGAAGCTTCTTCTCTTGCCAGTATCAAAGCCCATTATATGCAGATTTTCTCATACATTAATGGAATAACTGGCAGTACTCTTGAGAATAGCAAGTATAATCTCAGAGTGCATTACGATGATGTATTGAAAGGGGAAAATCTTTGCATTAACAAAACAAAGCATGCATCAGTAAAAATCAGTAAAAATATAGAAATGGAAAATATTTACAAGTATTACATTAGTGTCAAAACTTGGGCTACTCAAGAAATCTAAACTGACATGCAGTGGAACAATTAAGATAAAAGTGGCCATATTTATAAGTACATTGTTTAAAAAAAGCTAACCCATGCAATCCACTAGTTAATATTGAACAACTCCTTATTATTCTAGGTCAGCATATGTTTAAATTACAATAACACCATTTCTTTCTCTCAGCAAACAGAACCTGAAGACAGAATACTGAATTATACCTACCCATCATTTCTATTTTCTATGAACTCTTACTGGACCTCTATGAGACAAGATATTCATTTAGTATAAATGAATTCATTCCATTTAATTGAAAAAAACAAAATCAGCAATGGAATTCCAGATGCAAGAGAAAGATGTGAGAAGCTATGAAATATCTGTATGTTCTGAACAGCTGCATACTTGTGAGGGATGAAAAGAGCAGCTGGATAGCTGTCTTTGCAAGGTTCTCTAGGTCTTAAAAGCGTCTGTTTGCAACAATGGGTATTTAAGTGTGCTTCCTGAGTAAGTAGAGATTGTTGTCCTTTACTTAGAAAAGGTATATAAGGTAGTCAGCTTCCAAGAAATGGGCTGATTCAGGAAACAGAGTATTAAGAACAGAGCAATAAAAGCCTCATTAAATGTTTTCTCCAACTGGACAATATATCCATTTAGAGATTTCATTGTTTGGTTTAGTGCAGGGGTAGGCAACCTTGGCTCTTTTATGCCTCGTGGACTTCAACTCCCAGAATTCCTGAGCCAGCAGGAGTTGAAGTCCACGAGTCTTAAAAGAGCCATGGTTGCCTACCCCTGGTTTAGTGGTTAAGGTACCACCTATAAACCAGGAGACCATGAGTTCTATTCCCTCCTTAGGCATGAAAGCTGGCTGGGTGACTTTGGGCCAGTCACCCTCACCCCACAATGTCAGGCTCGGGTGACAAGTCAGTTGGTCAATTCCTTTTGCAACCAATGGATCAACACTTAGTTGATCTGGAAAAAAAAAGAAAAAACAGACCTTGTACTTGCAGGAAAATGCCAATAAGGAAAAAAAAAGTGGATGAGTGAAAGTTCACATTTGGCACCAGCCATAATGTTGGAGAGGAACCGTGGTAGTTGTAATGCACAAGACTGTACCAACTTTCAGAGTACTATGTCACAGATATCATTGGATAGCATATAATAATAATAATAATAATAATAATAATAATAATAATAATAATAATAATAATAATAATAATAATAATAATAATAATAATAATAATAATAATAATAAAAGTTGGGAGGGACCTTGGAAGTCATCTAGTCCAACCCCCTGCTCAGGCAGGAAACCCTATACCATTTCGGACAAATGGTTGTCCAGTCTTTTCTTAAAAACTTCCAATGTTGGAGCATTCACCGCTTCTGGAGGCAGGTTGTTCCACTGGTTAATTGTTCTAAATGTCAGGAAGTTTCTACTTAGTTCTAGGTTGAAAGAGGTATTTTACAAAGTATATTAGTGCAAATAAAGTACATCTTTTTCAAAAGGTTGAAATATACCAGCATACTGTATTTGCAAGGCTGTATGGCGGCTTCTAAGTCTGTCTCGGCCTCTTCACTTTACTAGTGGTGACATATTAAGGATTCCTGGAATCCATTTTGAAACCACCATGTGAGTCATGTAAAACATGCAGCTGTTCATTTCAAAGAGAGGTGTTAAAAGTACCATATTAAATGCTTTACACAGCCCTAAATGCTAATACTCTAGGAGAAAGAAATACCTTCAAATGATCCTGATAGGTTAGAGACATGGGCTGAATAGATAAAATTTAACAGAATGAAATGAAAAATTATATACTTCATAACAAAGAATCAAGGCCATAGGTGTAGAATAAGAGCGATCTAGCTTGGTAATATTTGTGGGGGGAAAAAGATCTTGAGCTAGTTGGTTATGAACTGAAATGTGAATTAGTGGTGTGATGTGGTTTTGAGAACCATAAATGCAAATTCAGGCTGAAGCTATAGAAGTAGAGTTACACAATTATATAAAATAATCATTCCATTTTATTCTCTGTTGACCCCGGGGTCCCATTCTGGCACCACCTTTTAAGGAGGAATTCAGACAGAATGGAGCAGATTCAGAGAAGGGCAATAAGAGGGACAGGAGACTAAAAAGAAAATCTTATGATGGAGAAAGTAAAGGACCTAAGCATGCTTATCATTGCAATAAGAAATCATTGGAAGATATACAATGAATTTGATGTCATACAAACTGGATGGAACCTTGTAGGGTAGGCAAGGCGGGTTGTATGATGTGTGTGAGTTACGGCACCTTTTTTTTTTTTTTTAGAAAAAAAGCACTGCTAAGAAGTAACAGTGGACTTTGTCGCACAGCTTTCTGTACCCCTGTAGCATCTTTGTGAAGGTATGGCCTTTTACCTAAACTGATTCAGAATTCAGTTCCAACTCTATGATTTAATGAATATTGGAGGAGTAGAAAACTCTAACCTATTTCATCAAGGTCTTGGATTTGGAGAGGAGAATCAGAGATACAATAAAGATCCCAAACAGATCTCTGCATCATGGCAGTTGTTTCAGATCAGTTCCCTTCCTTTTGATTTTCCTTCTAAAGTTTGGTCTGCACCTTTTGCTTCCTGAATTATCTGAGTGAAAAAAATAAAATGAACAATGAACATCATATGATAGCTTCATTCTTTGATGTCCTCCTCTCCATCTGACCGTTCGGGAAAGTATATGAAGGGGACCGTACATGTATCCCAATAAGCTCTTCATGTGACTGGGAATTACCACCAGCTTTCGGGACTGTGTGGAGAGACTTTCATGTTTAGACTGCCATTTACAAACTTCACAGAAACATCTGAACATTGAAGATAGGCTGTGAGATGCAATGGGTGGACTAGATTATTACATTATTAGGAGATACTGATCCTACTTTTGAAGGGAGATAGATACTTTAAGCTTGGAAGCATGAAAAAGCACCCAAGAGGTTCATTGTTCAGGATTAAACAATTGTTTTGAATATAATTTAAGTCCTCATCTTCCTAGAGAGAGAGTGTGTGGCTGTTGTCAACACAACACTAGACAAAGCAGATCAATGGCCTGGTTCTGTATAAGGCAGTTCCTCTTGTTTCTATGAAAAGCAATGGAAGAAAAGCGAACAAGGAAAGAGAAGTGAGTCTCCTTGAGAGACTCCTTGTTGCAGCCATTTTCTGCTTATTATTGCTTATGTTCCTTTCTGTCAGTAGAAGAGTCCTAAGAATACAATGTCTGACATTTTCTACACAATGGGGATATTGCACAAAAATGCAAATAAACATCTCCTTGCTCTGGTACCCAGACACTTTTTCAGCCGCCTAAGTATTATATGTAATGGGATCCAAAGGTACAAATTAAGCCATTTTACATATAAAACTGTTTCATTTTAAATCTAGTTAAAATTATTTTAATGACTTATTTAAAGTGAAATACCAGGTTTCTACTTTTCTTCCTTTTTCTTGGCTCTGGCTTCACACAGGCACATTAATGATTATTCGTCAAAGTCACACTGTTTGCTTACAAGGTATGAAGGCTCTTTAGACACTGTAATGACAGCTTTTGATTCACTTGATAATGTTTAGAATAAGTCATAAAAGCCAATCTTTGAAAGAACAGACCACTTTTATTGGCTTTTAGTCCCATTACTGCTATCATAAGTGGTAAATTGGACTAATGCAAGTAATGCTGCTGTGTCATACTGTAAAACCACTGCTTAGTTCAACATTTTATTTATTTTTACATGATCTTATTTTAAGATATGATTAAAAACTAGTTCATCATGGTGACCAGAGGTCCCTTTCAAGGCATGGCTGGAACAGATTATGGAAAATTGCACTCCTGGGTTGTGGTTATATTTGATTCATTTTTATTTGGAAGGAACTCTTTTGTGTACGCTGTATATAAGTATAGACTAAAACATTTGAATACAGCAGGTTAGTCAGGCCAGAAATTCATTTGAGGCTTCCTGATTTGAAGCATGATGAGCCAGCCTGACTGCAGCCATTATTAAGACCTCTGCATACTTATTTGCTTTAGACCAGGGGTCTTCAAACTTGGCCCTTTTGTGACTTGTGGACTTCAACTCCCAGAATTCCTCAGCCAGCATGCCTGGCTGAGGAATTCTGGGACTTGAAGTTCACAAGTCATAAAAGGGCCAAGTTTGAAGACCCCTGCTTTAGAATTTTGAAGCCTCCATGTTAGCTTGAATCACATGCTGCACTAAGCAGTAGATCAACTGGGACTTGTTGAATTCATTTCAGTCAATAGTGATTGGCTTCACATAACATAATAAGTTGAAACCAACCAAGTGATCGAGCCTGATTGGTACAATCCACATTGGAACTGCCACAGAGCCATATTAAATATGATTTCTTTCTTTGAGTAGTTCAGTCCATCATATTCAGTCCAATGTTGCACATAAAACAAGCCTTTAGAAATATAGATCCTATGAAGTATTATGATCTACATTCTCATCAAGATGTTGAGACTCTAGAAAGAAGAGCAACAAAGATGATTAAGGGACTGGAAACTAAAACATGGAGAACGATTGCAGGAATTGGGTATGACTAGTCTAGAGAAAAGGACTGGGGATGACATGATAGCAGTATTCTGGTGTTTGAGGGAAGAGGGGGTCAACTTATTTTCGAAAGCACCAGAAGGTAAGACAAGAAACAATGGATGGAAACTAATCAAGGAGAGAACTAACCTAGAACTAAGAAGTAATTTCCTGATAATTAGAACAATTAATCAGTAGAATGACTTGTCTACAGAAGTTGTGGGTTCTCCAACACCAGAGGTTTTGAAGAAGATATTGAACAACCATTTGCTTGGAATAGTATAAGGTTTCCTGCTTGAGCAGAGGGTTGGACTAGAAGATCTCCAAAGTCCCTTCATCTCTACTATACTGTTATCATTCACAGAAGATATAAAAAAGAGGCAGCTTCTTTCTTCAAAAAAGTATGTGGTCCATAAGTTGTCTATCTATTTCAGAAAAAAAAGTATTGCTGATTTCTAGTGAGGAAATGGCAAACTGACATTAGATGGAGAGAAGGAGACATTGTACCTAACTGGATGCTGAATCTGGATTGCCAAAATCTCTTCAGAGAAAGGAGGGATTTTGAGATTGCACAATGTACTCTGGACAGTTGCTTTTTGTGAGTAGGTAGCAGGAGCTGAGTTTTAGCTTGCCAACAGCTGAGAGTTACCACAGTGCATCAAGCTCCTAGCTGTCAATGTAGCCTTTACAGAGTCAAGATTCAACCAAACCTCACTTTGGATTTCCCTGAGTTGATGCTGCTAACAATTGGTCTGAGTGGTGTTCCTTCTTTGTGGATTTTGGGGAGTCCATATATGCATGGCATGGCTTTGCCTACCAGCAAAGAAGGAAAAGAAAAAGAAATAAAACACATCAAGAAGCCCTCAGAACTATCCCATGTGGGCCTTCATCAAATCTCAAAAAAGACTAGTAGGAGCTCCTCCATAACAGACAAAGAAAACAATAAATGAAGCAACGTAGTCATTGCATACATTGCAGGAATATCAGAAAAGCTCAGGAGGATCTTCAACCAACACAACATATGTGCACATTTCAAACCTAAGAATACACTAAGGCAGAAGCTTGTCCGCCCCAAGGATAAAACACCCAGACACAAACTGAGCAATGTGGTATATGCAGTACAATGCAGTGAGCCATGTGCAGATCTGTACATTGAGGAAACGAAACAACAACTTCATAAACGTATGCACAACATAGGAGAACAAACCCATCAGGACAAGAGTCAGCAGTCCATCTACATTTAAAAGATAAAGGCCACTCTTTCAAAGACAACAAAGTCCACATTTTGGACAGAGAGGACTGGTAGTTTGAAAGAGGGGTCAAAGAGGCCATCTATGTCAAAACTGAACAGCCCACTCTCAACAGAGGGGGAAGGGATCTGACACCATGTATCTCTAGTCTATAACACAGTCATTTCAGCAGTTCCAAGAAGGCTGCACACCCATTTGCACTACTCAGGTGACCCTGAAGACACAGATAAGCCTCCAGGTAGCTTTAATGATTCGCTAAAAGAATGCCAATGAACAGCTGTCTGCAGAAGTATTAATCTTTCCATTCCCCATCATCCAGTCAGAGCTGAAGAAGCTTCTTGGATGAGAAGCAAAACGTCTTCAAAGAAAAACAAGAAACTTCAGTTGCCTCATGAAAAACTAGGTGATGATGTTTTAAAAGTTTTGTTTGTTTGAAGAGGTCAGATGAGGGGATTTGTTTAAATAGAAAAAGGGATATAAATGTAACAGGAAAGTTTCAAAGTGGGTTTTACTAGATATCGTTTGTAAAAATTATGTTGTTATTTCTGATAAGCCTGAATAGACTTTTGCTGATTAAGATGGAATGATAAAATATTAAAGTTTTGGGATATGGAATGAAGAGATGATTGGTTATATTTTAGGAGATGGTAATAAGTTAATGGTAACTATACTTGTTGGGATAGAGGGGAAGGGGTTTTTTTCTCTTTTTTTCTGCACCTTCTGTTTTTCTATTGTTTCATTTTTTTTCTTTTATTTGTATCTTTTGCAGTTCTCTTTAGTTTTATCCCTATATGTAATAATAAAATTATGAAAGAAAAGAAAAGTACTGTAGGCAGAAGGGTTAGGTCATACAGGCATACAAAAGACTTAGTTCCTGGGTTCTGAGCACACAGAACACAATCTATTCTGACATTTAACTTCCTACACACTTCAAAGTACATGAGGGAGGAAAGGCATAAGCTTCCCTCATTGTATTTGCTTGATTCAGAACTCTGGAAAAGCATATTTCTAAAATAGGTGGAAGATTTTCATTTACTTATTTATGCTTGGATATTCTGCACTTCCTCCAGGAGATCAAGGTGACACTCCTAGAATCAACAATCTTGTGAATGATCATCTACAGACTGTACCCTAATGCCAGTAGAAATGGGACTGATCAGTGATAGCAGCAAGCTGGGGGTCCCAAAGCAATGTTGCTTCTAGATTAGCTTGCTGAAACTGCAAGTAGGGCTACTTTAAACTACAATAGAAGTGACTAAATTCATGTCTGTCTTACAAATACATGGAATATCTCACTTATTCCACAGTCTAAAGCTAATATATGACAACATCCTCTGTTAGAAAATTTTGTATCTGAAATTGGAACACAGCTTCTGGTGCAGTGTAGATGTCTGTAAGTAATGAGAAATTAGTGTTGGATAACTTGGATTCCTTCAGGCTAACTCTCACATCCATTGCCATTGTCCTTGCTATCTGGTGCCGATGGGATTTAAACTCCAATTTCTTGAGGACACCAAGGTTTGATAGGAGGCAGAACAGATAATACCAAAAGAAATAGGTTGAAGAAATGTATAGTAATGGTATTGGGAGAAAGGAGAGGATAGGATGACTGAAATAGTTGTGAGAATAGATGAGGAATTTTTAGCATATAGTATAGTATAGTATAGTATAGTATAGTATAGTATAGTATAGTAGAGTAGAGTAGAGTAGAGTAGAGTAGAGTAGAGTAGAGTAGAGTAGAGTAGAGTAGAGTAGAGTAGAATAGAATAGAATAGAATAGAATAGAATAGAATAGAATAGAATAGAATAGAGCTGGAAGGGACCTTGGAGGTCTTCTAGTCCAGTCCTGCTCAAGCAGGAGAACCTATACCATCTCAGACAGGTGCTTGTCCAGTCCCTTCTTAAAAGTTTCCAGTGATGGAGCGCCCACAATTTCTGGGGGTAAGCTGTTCCACTTTTTGATTGTCCTCACTGTCAGGAAGTTTCTTCTTAATTCCAGGTTGCTTCTCTCTTTGATCAGTTTCCAACCATTGTTTTGTATCCTTCCCTCTGGTGTTCTGGTGAACAACCTGACTCCCTCTGCCTTGTGGCAGCCCCTTAGATACTGGAATACTGCTATCATGTCACCCCTATTTAAGTAGACTAGAAGTAGACTCATTCAGTTCTTTAGCAAAGAGATTTGTCTTCCAGCATAAGAAGGATGATTGTAGATAGGAGAGGTTTTTTTCCATCAAGAAATTCTAATCCCATGGAGGATTAGACTTGCCCTGTGTTCTGTTACATCTTTGAGAATATGAACTGTCTCCTTGTTTTAATGTGGTGCTTATTCACTTGTGATATTATCAAGAGTCAACATACCCCTGGGATTTAAACCTATGCCTCTACTGCAGGTTCAGTAAGGAGGAAGAACAAAGCACATCTGCCCAAGTGATTCAGAAAACACTAAATGACACAGAAGCTCCCTAAGGCTCCTCCTTTTGGTTTCAATTTCAGAAGCCATCCTTTTTTGTCCCTTGCTCTCATTCTTATTGCTTTCATTTTTTCTTCCAAGCATAATACCTTAGTGCAGTGGTTCTCAACCTATGGGTCGTGACCCCATTTGGGGTCGATCGACCATTTCACGGGGGTCGCCAAGCAAGGCTGTCCGCCATTTTTTTCCCCTTTTCTGGTGGGTGCCTTACCTCCCTTGAGCTGGGCCAGCTGGTGGTTGGCCTGCTCCATCTCTGCCGCTTGCCAGCTACGCCTCGGCCGGCGCAGGAGGCGGAACCACGCATGCGCGGTGCTCCCAGGCAGGGAAAGTCCTCGACTTACGACTGGTTGGGTAGTCCTCGACTTACGACCAGTTTAGTCCTCGACTTACAACCGGTTTAGTCGTCGACTTACGACTGGTTGGGGGTCGCGGCATTAAAAAGGTTGAGAACCACTGCCTTAGTGTATGAATAGACTTATGCAAAAATGACCGTTCAGATTAGGACTGCCAGCCTTAGTCAAGTCCTACCACATGAAACATTTTGCACTAAATGGTAAAGACAACGTCAATGGTTTTGGCACATCAGGCCAGTATGATACAAGTACCATACTCTCAATAATCTAGGTTTTTATTCTCTAACTTTAAGAAAGCAAGTTAATATTTGCTTCATTTCCCCCCAGTTAGGAAATACTGTATATATAGCATACTGTCATATATGTTGGATGTGATATAGAAAATATCTCAACTATTTGCAGGATAACAGATTGTGAACCCCAATATATAAAGTTGCATAGTTTGAAGAAAACCTACTCATCACCTTACAACAACAATTTACTCATTAGGCATGTATTAAATAATAAAACAAAGAAACAAAATTATTTTCCCAAGGACTTCTATTCCAACATGGTCATTTTAATGGTTCAAGATTAATATCAGCTTTATTATTTATAGGCTTGAGTAATTCATTAATAAATAATGTAAGAAGCCATGCTACAAATTTTCCTTTTAATTATACATGCAGCAACATGCGCTAAATTGTTTTTTTCTGTCTCCAGTAAGTAATCTTTGAAATTTCATAGAAACTTGGCATTTAAGCCCTTCCATCAACAAACTATGCAAAGCTCTTGCAAGTATTTTCCCAGCAAAGCTAGAGATAATCTTTGCTAGCAATTATTTATTTACTACACACACAATATTTCTTGTATAGCCCTGCATCCCAGACGCCTTCCAATTTGCAAATACTCTAGCATAAAATCTCACTTTTCTTTATAATGTTCAATCCAATAAAATGACAAGGTACATTACAATAAAACTATCATTTAAAAACTCAAAGTCAGAAAAAGAAAAGGCAGCAATTTGTGCAAAGCTGCATTGTCAATCAGACTTCTTTAACATTTTCTGGAGAATGTAATAAATAAGCAGCCAATTACTTTTGACCATTTGCTTCATTTATTTATAAAATACTTCTCTGCTGTCTTGCAGCTTAAAAAAAGAAAATCACCAGGGCATTTTATCAATCCAATTAAAACAACATCCAAACACAACATAAGTCAAAACAAAATGCAACAAGAATCTACATTAAGGAATGCATTTTTTTCCCTCCTTCCCTGTCCCTTTTCCTTGTGTGTCATGCCTAAGAGTAAGAATGAATTTTATGAGCTTTGGTAGGGATTTAGTGGGCTAAAAAAACCAGAATAAAAGTTTCTAGAAAAAGAGTATTTTAAAAATAAAGTAAAAGTCTATGTTTTTTGGCAGGGGGGAGAATGTACAGCATATTGCCCCCAACAATCTGGGTCCTCATTTTACCGACCTCAAAAGGATGGAAGGCTGAGTCAACCTTGAGCAGGTGAGAATCAAACTGCTGGCAATCAGCAGAATTAGCCTGCAATCCTGCATTCCAGCCACCACGGCTCTTTAAAATTGAGTGGCTCAATCTACTTGCTCTCAGGGAGATTCTAATAATTGAGATGCTACCACCACCAAAAAGGTATAATGCATCCCCCACCTGGCCGTCTTAAAGAGCAAAAGAAAAACACAGCCTCAGGAGCAGAATACAAATTATAAACAGGTTCATGAATTACTGAGGTTTTCACAGTGGTGGGTGAGTGTGTATGTGTGCATGTGTCAAGATAGCAGTTGTGACTGCACTATTTAAGCCCCATTCATTTTTAGGTTTCTATGTAAAAAAAAGGAGAGGCAGTTTCAATCCCTGGTTGCGGTTATTGTTAAGTTTGGTGCTCGGTGAGGCATCGATGAGGCAGCAGGTGAACAAACAACTCTTTATTAAAGGTTTAAACAGAACCCTGGATAACTGCAGCTCCACCCTTATTTATACACTCAACAACTAGGTGGCAGCCAATAGGATTCAAGTATTAGTTCCTGCTTTAACACAAGCAGTGTGCTGCAGCTGCCAAAAAAGCCAACACAGTGCTAGGCTGCATTAACAGACGGATAGAATCAAGATCACGTGAAGTATTAATACCACTTTACAATGCCTTGGTAAGGCCACACTTGGAATACTGAATCCAGTTTTGGTCACCACGATGTAAAAAAGACGTTGAGACTCTAGAAAGTACAGATAAGAGCAATAAAGATGATTAGGGGACTAGAGGCTACAACATATAAGGAACGGTTGCTGGAATTGGGTATGTCTAGTTTAACGAAGAGAAGGACGAGGGGGGACATGATAGCAGTGTTCCAATATCTCAGGGGCTACCACAAAGAAGAGGGAGTCAAGCTATTTTCCAAAGCGCCTGAAGGCAGGACAAGGAGCAACGGGTGGAAACTAACCAAAGAGAGAAGCAACCTTGAACTAAGGAGAAACTTCCTGAGAGTGAGAACAATTAACCAGTGGAACAACCTGCCTCCAGAAGCGGTGAATGCGCCAACACTGGAAGTTTTTAAGAAGAAACTGGACTTTCCTGCCTGAGCAGGGGGTTGGACTAGATGACCTCCAAGGTCCCTTCCAACTTTATCATTGTTGTTGTTGTTGTTGTTGTTGTTATTATTATTATTATTATTATTATTATTATTATTAAGATAATTAGCATGTAGACAACAAGTCTGGCTCTTAACTGACAGAATCTTATGACCGTTTTTTCAACAATTCCAAGTACTTCACCTCAATACATTACAATTATCCTTTTAACTTCTTAGACCTTTCCTCCCAGACATCCCCGATGCAGAAGAGATGGTTTGTCCAACATTCTACTTCCAAACCATTTTGGAGGAAAAAGTTGAAGACTTATGGCTTTTAATACCCATTGCTGGAGTTAGATATTCTGTAGACCTGTAACTCCTGCTCTATGTTCTTTTATTGTTTGTATATTTTAAATGAATGTAATTACTGAAATATCCATTGTACATTGAATATTATTGCATGTCAAGTTGTTTGAGACATGTATGTTCAAACAGTAGAGTGTCAAATAGTTTGAGGCAGACAAGCTCTCAGATAATTTAAGAGCCAGTTTGAGCTACTGGCTCTTAAAGGACCAGGCTAGAAAGTGGGAGACTGTACATTATAATCCAGCCTTATCCATAAAAGCCAGCTAGGTGTCTTTGGGCCAGTCACACTCTCTCAGCATAAAGGGTTGCTATTGTGAGGAAGATATGTTGGATATGTTTACCACCTTGAGTTATTTGTAAAAATAATAAAGGCAGGAAATAAATAAAAACTCAGGAAACAAGAACCACTAGGACTTCTGGAAAGATCTTTATTAATAGTAGGGTATCATAGCAGAAACTTTGAAGTCTGCCAAAGGTCAACCTATACTTAGCATAGTTAAGACCTAAGTCTTCTTCTCGTATTTCCCTGCTCTCCCAGACCTAGGATGGATGATATAATATATATCTATAAAATAAAAGATGATAGAAGATAGAAGATAGATACATGATAGACAGACAGACAGACAGTTGATTGATAGATAGATAGATAGATAGATAGATAGATAGATAGATAGATAGATAGATAGATAGATAGATAGATAGATAGATAGATAGATAGGTGATTGATAGATGAGAGAGAGAGAGAGAGAGAGACAGACAGACAGACAGACAGACAGACAGACAGACAGACAGACAGACAGACAGACAGACAGACAGAAAAAACAAACACATCACTCCTACCTACCTTCTTTCTATGTCTCCACCTCTATGTTGTCGTAGGGCAGCACCAAAGCAGTTGCAATGCCTACAAACTATGCTTCACTCTCAAAGATTTAGATTTTGTATGTTTGTGTATTGCTCCCTTCCACTGACTGTCAATTAGTGAGGTGGCTTCCCACTGGTGGCTCACCACATCTCCTATCATCCTATCGTCCAGTGCCAAAAAGCAGTTTTAGCTCCAGAAAGCATCTTCCAACTTTAGAAACTGTTTTCAGACTGCTCTAAATGATGTCATTCTAAGGGATAAGTGGGAACCTTTTGCTCTCTGTTGGGGACTGTATAAGAGCCAGCAAGCTCTCTATATTATGGTGCTTCCTAACTAGTAACCTGGGAAACATTGGTGCACTGTACTTGGTTAGCAATATGTACAGTTCTGTGGTCCAGTTGATGCCATGCCATCAAAAGCATTTGAAGCACTTTCCAGCTATTAGAACATTGCTCTTTCATTCTGTATGGACTTAAAACCTCTCTCCTTCCCAGGAGGATGCATTGCAGAATTTAACAACTACTCAGCTTATAAAATTGCAATTAATAGCAGCAAGCTGGAAACATGTTACATTTGATAGACTCTGTGCCTATTGGAAAGAAGTCTTTTAATCTCCTTTTTTTAACAACTTAAAGCAAGGCTTGCATTGATTAAGTCACTCAAACAGAGTCCTGAAGCTGGCAAGGCACTTTCCCAGGATTTTGGCTCCCCAGGATTAGCATCACCAGTTTTTGGCTGCATTTGCCTCCCTATTTTGATAATAAATACAGCAGAATAGAAGAGAAAGATGAAATATAAAGACCCACAAATAAACAACCGTGGCAAAAGAAAGCAAAGATAGTACCAATAATAATAGGAGCCTTGGGTGCAATCTCAAAACAACTGGAGCACCACTTGAACACCACTGACATTGACAAATTCACCATCACCATTTACTTAGAAAAGCTTACATGGCAAAGCAATAGCACTTAGACTTACTGTATATCCTGTTTAATAGTACTTTACAGCCCTCTCTAAGTGGTTTACAGAGTCAACAAATTTCCCTCAACAATCCAGGTCCTCATTTTACCGACCTCGGAAGGATGGAAAGCTGAGTCAACCTTGAGCCAGTGAAGATCGAACTTCTGGCAGTCGGCAGAATTAGCCTGCAATAATCCATTCTAACCACTGCGCCATCATGGCTTTCTTGCAAATGATGTCTATAACACCATCAAACATCACATCTGCCTATCCCAGGTTCTTGAGAAGGTCTTGATAGGTGGACAAAAATGCCAAATCCAGTCTGAACAACTGGAAAGAGCCACCAATGATAATAGTAAAAACCTTGCATTTTTATTATTTTATCTGCTACCCCCATTAATAACGGTTTCACTGAGAATCTTTTGATGAGATCTGCCTTTGCAAAGATTTCCTTCTTCCTTGAAAGAAGAAAGCTGGCTGGTTTGGGGGGGAAAATGCCCCCATTTTTCCCCCAAGTGATCGGCTTTAAATTCAAAACCAAAATATTCTAGTTTTGTATATACTCTTGACTATTTAATATGTTTGTCTCCAAGTGTCGGCAATGCATGTTCATTGTTCTGAACATTATAATTTTGATGAAAATTTACACTTCAGACTATAATTTCATGTAAACCCTCCAAAACCCCAGCACTGAAACTTTGTAATACAACAGTAATTTCTTCAGCAACATGAAGGAGTGCAGTGGAATTATTATTACTGAGAGACATGTGACTTATTGATGTTTTATTTGTCCTTCTGTAGCTCAATTCAACTTGCATGTAAAGATTTGTATGTTTCAAATCCTGCAAGTCCTGTTTGACCAGAGATTTCCAGTTATATGTTTAACGATAGCCTTATGGACTTGTAACTTAGTGACCATTCAAAGTTACAACAGATCTCTATAGAGCTATTGACAACCAGTTGGAACAGCCGCTCATACCCCTGAAGTCATGGGATTGCATTTTGGGTGCTTGGAAACTGACTCACATTTATGTGTCCCGCAGACATATGTCCATGATTTTTGGTAATTTTTGCTGTTTTCTGGCAATTATTTCCAGTTTTCAGCAAAAGAAAAACCCCAACCCTTTAGGGAAAATGGTTTGTTCCATGATCCTGGTGTTTGCTTAGCGACCACCACAAAACAGGTTTGTAAAATTGGGTACGGTTGCATGTTTACCCACTTAATCACTACTACAACTTACATTGTGTATTCAGTTACACAATGGGTTCAGTTGGGTTGCACCAATCATAATTGGGTTCAGTTATGGTTGTAAGTTGAGGACTATATGTATTGTGATGTGTTCAGCTTAATGGTCAGGAAAACATCATTAATATTTATCTAATAGAAAATACTTGGATCTGGGGTTTTAGATTTTGGCAGTGGTTTGCTCTCCAACCTTGTTTCAATTTAATTTCTGAACTTTTTGTTACCAGACTAGGTAACATCAGCAGCAGGATTTTCTTCTCCTATTCTCCTTAACTTATAAATGTCTTGGGTTCCTGTGTGTGGTCAGTTGGTCATGTGATTGATTGTTCATTTGGAGTTATATTTAAATCTTGTGCAGCTGATTGGTTCTCTTGTTGATTGATAGAATAGAATAGAGTAGAGTAGAGTAGAGTAGAGTAGAGTAGAGTAGAGTAGAGTAGAGTAGAGTAGAGTAGAATAGAATAGAATAGAATAGAATAGAATAGAATAGAATAGAATAGAATAACAGAGTTGGAAGGAACCTTGGAGATCTTCTAGTCCAGCTCCCTGCTCAAGCAGGAGAACCTATACCATCTCAGACAAGTGACTGTCCAGTCTCTTCTTAAAAACCTCCAGTGATGGAACATCCACAATTTCTGAAAGCAAGCCTTTCCACTGGTTAATTGTCCTCAGTGTTAGGAAGTTTCTCCTTAATTCCAGGTTGCTTCTCTCTTTGATCAGTTATCAACTATTGTTTCTTGTCCTGTCCTCTGGTGCTTTGGAGAATAATTTGACCCCCTCTTCTTTGTGGCAGCCCCTCAAATACTGGAATACTGCTATCATGTCTCCCCTATTTCTTCTTTTCTTTAGACTAGCCAAACCCAAGTCCTGCTGCCATTCTTCATATGTTTTAGTTTCCAGACCATGGATCATCTTAGTTGCTCTTCTCTGAACTTTTCCCAAGGTCTCAACATCTTTTTTGCAGTATGATGGCCAAAATTGGATGCAGTATTCCAGGTGTGATCTTGAATGGTCTGGTTTCTTACATATTCATGTGCTGGATTTAGATCAATATGCTTGTTAATTGCTCCTTTAGAGAAAGGATCATTCGAACTACCAACCAACAAGTAACGAAACATTCAGAAACTAAATTGAAACAAGCTTGGAGAGCAAACCACTGCCAACATCATTAATATCTATAAGTTCATATGATGCTGGCACTGCTGCAGTATCTTGAGGCTCTTTTCCACTAATCCATATAATTGTTTGGGTTTTTTTTTTACATTTACTACAAGTATAACTAAAGATTTGCTGAATTCTTATGGTATTGTACTGACACAATCTTTATGACACTTGATTTTTTTCATCAATAAACTGTAGATCTCAATTTGTGAATCATGATTTTTATCAACTGGTTTTTCATTGAATAGACTCCATCCCTCCTTCTTTTCCACAACAATAATGTCTGGTGAATTATCATCTAAGAGAATTCTGATCTTTTCATTTGGCAAAATGATCTTGTAGGAGATGACCAGGCTGAACCCAAGGGAGGGGTCAAATGCATCATCAGTCATGAGTCCCTGTGTGCCCATAAGACATCTAAGTCCAGCCCACCTTGATTTCCTTTTTGTCCTTAAAAGAATTTCCCTTGACTGTTAGTAGTTCAGATTCTTGTAAAGAGCTTAAACTTTCAATAAATCTTTATCCTCATTTGAACTCCCTGGATTTTCTGATTTCCCCAGTGCTTGACAATTTTGAAACATATGATTCTAGTGGGATTTTTTTTTTAAAAAAAAGCATAAATTCTAATGGACAATTTTTGCAATCCTATTATGGTGCCATAAAATGAGCAATTTGACTACAGCCACTAATAAGATTGTCTGCAGTTTCATTCTTAATTTTACATGACTCACTTTGGTATTATCAGAAATACTGTAGGTTCATTTTTGGCTTTGATGGTTCAGCATTATTATTTCTATAATGACTTGTTGCAGGGCACTAGTGGACAACCATATAAACTATGGCCTAGTCTCAATATTGAGTTACCTACCACCAGCTCAGCCCACCTAATGAACCATTAGAAAGTATTAATGTTTCTAATGCACATGGAGAATAAGAGATGATGATCTGCTTAGCCAATAAACATTTAAAGTGTCAACACTGCAACAATCTTGGCTAAAGCCATTTTTTCTTCATTTTCGGTTGCCACAGTACTGGGAGAGAGGGGATGAGTGGTTTTAAGGTTAAACTAAACAATAAATTGTCCCGTGGGAACCAAGGCCATTGCTGCCTGACTTTTGGCAGGCTGAGCCTTCTGTTAGAAAGTCCGCCAAAATATTCTATTGGGGAACATGGATAATGACATAGTGCTGGGGTGGAAAGTTCAACTTTGTAACATTGTAACGCTTGGGAGGACACTCCAGACTTGGTTTCACTTTTGACTGTGCCAATACTTTGTAGCCAATAAATATGTTCTTTAAGGAAACCTCTTGCCTTGGAGTTCTGCTTTTACTGGTCTCATCTATCCGAACCATGACATTAAGTTTATCTTGTAAAGATCACAAACGTTTAATATCATACGCAATAGCTGTGCTAAGAATACATCCAGTGTTGTTTTATGAAAAATTCTCTAAGATCTGAACCTGCAGGGTATTTCATTCCATAACTTTTCAGCATCTTATTTCCATTGTGTGTGGTTCCTAGATGCTTCTTTTAGAAGGCACAAATAATCAATATAAAACCATGAATAAAAATAACTTTCCCTTAAATTGGATGCTAAAAGAACATGCAGCTTTCCTTCTTAGCAAGCAGGATCAAATTCTACTACACAACTCTCTGTTTTGCTGTGAGTCCTGAAAATGAATAGTTCAAAATCATGTGTGTCGAGCATAAATAGATATAAAAATCACATAGGGAGAATAATAAAAAAAATAGGGGAGAAGGAGAGCTCTGGTCATTTTTTCTTAGTCACTTCCTAACTTAGTGCCTCCTGATTATCATTTTGTTTCCAGACATCACAATAATAAATTGTTCAAATTAGGCAGAATGTGTATAAATGCTGTCCAAATAGATACTGGAATTATATTATACATTGCATAGGGATTCTTGGGGGGAAACGCACACCCAGATGGTAAAATTGTACAGTGGGAACATTGACCAACACTGTGACCTGCCACCAATATGCCCCATACAAGCACAGGTGAAGAAACACATAATGGAATGACATCGAAATAAAAAGCTGCCTTTTAGTAAATCAAGAAAATAGTCCGGCTAGCTCATCCACAAGGATCTGGCTAATCTGCACTGATTTGGGGGATCTAAATCTTGAGCTAAAGTAGATGCCTGATCATTAAGTGACCTTACCAGAGTCAACTATTTGAAATGGGTGACCCAATAAATTGAATAAACAAGTAAACACACCTATGCTCCTTCGACAATGCACATATCCAGTTTGCCTCTATGCTGAAAGATCATAAAGACACTCTATTCATCTAACTTTCTAGCTGAGGAACTCTGGTACTCTTACAGAGATTTTGCCACATTTCTTATATCTATTAGCACCACAGTCTCCTGGGCCAAGGATTCTTTTCAGATTTAAGGTGCTTATCTAAACACCACTGATGACATTAGCAATGACTATTAGGATCAACAGCAGCCCAAAATAGCTAAGCATGAAAAATTAAACTTCCTCCTCTGTTAATACGCCTGCTTGCAGCTTCACAAAGACAACAAAACTGAATTATATTTAATTTGTTCCATTAGCTAGATACTATCATGAAACTTAGGGTCAGTTTGGCATTCCCTTTTCTTTACCACCCCCATCTCCACTTTTGGCCACTTTCAAAATCCATTTTATTAATGAGTTGAAGTTAGAAGAAGTAAAACCTAATACTTTTCAAAATTTGCCTTGCTGTTCGGAAGAATTAATTTCTACACATTTATTGCAAGGATGCAAATACTTTGAGAGATTCTGTGTGTATTTATCTCAAATCCCAGATCTAACTTGTTACTTCACATTTATCCAAAATACTAATTGTACCTCGGTACTTATCATTGATTTGGTTCCAGGAGGTGTGATGACTACCAAAAATGATGAGTACTAAACAATTTTTTCCCATAAGGAATAATATAATGAATAATATAATGAATCACAAGGCAGCCAACATCAACAAGTTCTAGCTTGTGCATTGAGTACCAAAGAAACAATGAGTACTGGGACAAAATTTTCATGTCAAATGCACTGAGTACCAAATTTGATGAATTTCAAACAAATGAGTACCAAGGTACCACTGTATGTTGAATGAATTTGTTATTTGATGCCAATATACCAAAAATATAACCAAAAATATACTTGCATGCTTGGAAACAAAAACTTTTTTAGAACTGCAATCCTTTGGACTCCCTTTTATTCAGATATACATACAAACACAAAGGCCACAGGAGTTTCATTCATAATAGAAAAACTGGGCAGAGTGCATCAAAACAAATAAAACCAAAACAGTGAAACAAGGAAACTTCCAGCAAAATGGAGATGCTCCAAAATATACCACGTATGTAGCTCATATTAAGCAATATATATAATATATAAAACCTTGATCTTTCAGAAGAATGGTGGATAAAATTTAAATAAATGAATACAAAACCCGTTTATTTGCTAAATATTTGGTATCTGAGAAAATACAAATGATGAAGCTTAGAATAATTTGGTCAACTTTTAAAATAAAATACAGACATTATAGCATGAAGAAAACTAGTCGTTACTCAAAAAAGATGTTAGTTGGAAAATTTAGATTTTTCTGAGGAATAAGAAATGATGACTAATGTTGTTATATTTGATATATTCTAGTTAGTCCTAGTTTGTTTCTTGTGCATCTCTGAATGCTTTTTTTGTTGTTCTCATAAAAGCTTATTCTCTGGAAATTTGGTTTCTCAACATTGTAGGATAAAAATAGGAATAATGTTAATATTAATAATTCCAATATAAGCAAAGAAACTTACCTTCTTTCAGCAACATGGAAGTTGTTCTCTGATCATTTTCAAAGCTCTGTGTTCTAACTTTCCCTATGTCTGTCTCTGTTTCAGACATCTGTAGAGTTGGGGAAAAAATAAAAATATCAGCAAATAATTCTGCAGTGTTTGACATCTGTCTATTTTTACCTCAGTGGGTCAAATTAGCCTCTGACAAATTGCTTGAGCAACACTGAGTTCTAATTATTGGGGTTTTCTGCATGCTGGTTTTTAAAGTTAATTATTACTTTTATGGCTTTATCACTGAACTTTCAAAAGTTAACCAATACTTATAGAACTAGTTTTACGAGCTGTTTGCTAAAGAAATAATGTATTAAAGATAGAGTTTCCATCACTGTAGTAATGAGAATGTCCTTTGTATCATCAAGCATATGTACTTGGATGGTACAAACATCACTTTGAATAGCACAATGCTTTGCATCCTTACGCAGAAATAAGAACTTATAGTCACTGCATTCAGTAAGCTGTACTTCGGAAAGTAAGTACAGCAGTCTTGTCTAAAATGCTTTAGTTTGGATGAAAAAGCTGCTCTGATCAGTATCTACATTATGAGATGTTTCTGTCTTGTTAAATAACAAGTATTCATTTTTTTTACAAAAAAAAATAATTCAACATACTGCAAAATATCTTACCCTAAACCAAGATGCTTTTTTATAGCTCTTTATTAATATTACATGTATTCTTCAACAGCAGTGGTATCAATTTTATGTTGAGATGTATTAATAATTCTTATGAGTTTATTGTAGCACAGAGATAAGCTGTGTTTGGGCAGGAGTTTTCCCTGTAGCTATTGAATATGCTTATAAATAGCAATAATGCATCACATTCAAGCGCTCACAAATAAATATCAATAAAAGGTAGCTCGGCAAAACCAAAATATTCTTTACTGCCCCTTCCAGCCATTTGTCTCTCCTAAAGAAAATTGTTGTCTACCAAAGCATGCAAATTACAATACCTGGGAGTATTATGTGTACATTAGCCTGCTGAGTAGTATGATATGGAATGCCTCTTGTAATTTGTTTCCACGAAATGATAGGGGAATATATATATGAATACATATATATATATATATAAATATACTGGAATATCTTCTAACTGATGTTCATCTTCTCGGAGTTGAGGTAGCTGAAATTTCCATTCCAAGCAAGAGAAACGAAGATTAGGAGATCCAATTAATATAGTTTTAGTTCTTCCTCCAGACTCCCAGATTGTGTACTGTCCAGCATTCCCTCACACTGACAAAACTGAAAGGATGAGTTAGGCATTCTCTCCTCCACACTGGCTTCCTGTGCTGTACAGTGCCAGATTTGACTGGGTGCCAGAAGCAGCCACATTAGTGCTAAAATGATTTTTTTTTAAAAAAAAAAGAAAAGAAAAAAGAAAAAGAAATTGACAACATTTCTTATGGTAATGGCTACAGAGTTGGGTGTTTGACAAAAAGGTAGTGCTGAACAAAAAAAGCACCGTCTTCAGTTAAAAAAAAAAAATCTGCCTGACAATAATTTTGGATAAAGGATGAAAGGAAGAGGCATCGTCTGATTTGCTATGCTAAATTAAAATGGTATCTTCCTTAAGAGAAAAGGTTCAAAACAAAGAAAATATCTGCGCTGTGGTTCTCCAAGAAATGAAAGTCTACCTTGGAATTGATTCCGTGTCTCTCACACATGGGAATGGGAATCACATGGACCTATTGAGAAATATGTTACCCTTCCATACTGTATATATAAAAGAAGCTACCTCATTCCTTAGATTCTGCCTGACTGCAGTGGCGCCCCAGAATGGCAGACAGAATTTTTTTTCCAGATTTGCTCCTGAAATACTAAAATACAACAGAATTTCTCATCTCAAACTCTGAGCTAAGGTTATGTGGCATTGATTCACATGTCTTCATTGTATTCTGTGGTTTGATAAACCTGTAGTTGACTAAAAGCTCAAGCCACTGGCTTATCTCATGAACGCTGAACAGAAGTATATTATAATAATACCCTTCAGGTTTGCATGATATCTGAATATATCTGAATAAATTCTGCCTATTTATACACGAGAGGGACTTCCCTGCTCACAGCAATGCAAAAGAGAAGGAGTAGAGGTGATGGCACTTGCCAAAATAGAAGTGGAAACTATTCATTGAAAAGTGAATTCAACAGTATCTTCCTGCAAAGTTTACACAAACCTATCCAGCATTTGTCATCCAATATTGTAATCCAAGATTATAGATGAGATTGTGATATGAAAGGAGGAGATGGCAGTAACACGGTGGTGATGCCACCCCTTAATGTAACAAAACTAAAATTCCATCAGAGCCCCTTTCAGTAACCCTTACTCTTGTGCTTAATGATTGAAGGGAAAGGAGGGAGAAAAGATATGGTAATAGGAATTTATAGAGAATGTAAAAATCAAGGATTGGGTCAAGGGCTTCCCAGTCCCATGGGGTCTTTCTCATGCATCTTCATACTATCCAGACTTTAATTTTTGAAGACCACATTTGGAAAACATAGTTGAATGGTTTTGACACTGCTTAGGGTCCACCTAAAACATGTGACGTGCATGGGAGTATTTATGTGTGTGTATGTGTATACATAGATATAGAACGACACACCTCTCACCCATCCCCAAAAGTCATCTCAGCTTTTTCACAGTATACATGGCAAAAATCCTGAAAACAATGAGTTTTAACATTACCAGTCAATTGAGTAGGATTCTGCCTACCAAGATGGTGGTGAATTTATGATTGAAAATGAGAGGATGAAAATTCAGTTGGAAGGGACCCGGTCCTTAATAAGGCACAGTTCCAAAAGTATTTGGCTTTCTTGTAAATAATGTGTAGTGGTGCAGTGGTTAGAATGCAGTGTTGCAGGCAAACTCTGCTCACAGCCTGGAGCTTGATCCTGACCGGCTCAAGCCTTCCATCTTTCTGAGA
This sequence comes from Protobothrops mucrosquamatus, assembly GCF_001527695.2. NCBI lineage: Eukaryota > Metazoa > Chordata > Lepidosauria > Squamata > Viperidae > Protobothrops > Protobothrops mucrosquamatus. The sequence goes on from NW_015388450.1 coordinate 152,568, forward strand.
TCAGTAAAATGAGGACCCATATTGTTGGGGACAATATGCTGACTCTGTAAACTGCTTAGAGAGTGCTGTAAAGCACTATGAAGCAGTATATAAGTCTAAGTGCTATCGCTATTGCATTTAATGAAACCATTTCTTGTTAGAGTAATTTTCATTGTTTCACAAACTGATGCCCCCAATTTATTTCTCTTTCTCTCTCTCTGTCTCTCTGTCTCTCTCTCTGTCTCTCCCTCCCTCTCTCTCCCTCCCTCCCTCCCTCCTCCCCCCCTCTCTCTTTGTGAGACTGGTCTCCTGTGTTCCCTGACACTTTCATTGCTCATGTACACTGAATTATTAGTCCGATTCAATCTGTTTAGTATTGCAACCTTTTCACACTCAACTGGTGGTAGATCAAATGCATCTCCTATCATATAGAAGGAAAATGCCAGTTCTTCTTTGTAAAGGTGAATTCCAGAACGATTCACTGTAGAATAAATTCAATGGTTATCTTCCTGCAATATTTACAAAATCCTATCCAGCATTTGTCACCCAATATAGTAATCCAAGATCTATGTACTTACGTTTGTCCAATAAATAATAATATATTTCTTTTTGTTATGACAGCAGCTTCTTCTGCTCTCCCATCATATGTCATTCTTGCTCACAGGAAAAAAATGTTTTTTATTGTACGAGTTTGTGTGTTTGTGTGTGTGTGTGTGTGTATGTGTGTGTGTGGATTAAAAAAAAAACCTTCATGGGTAACCTACCATCTCTAGTTAATAGTAAATTGCATGTGTGGCAAACAGATTAGAGTTGCTGAATTTAAAATATTTCATATAATTTTGGACAATTAATGCCAAGCAAGTCTATCTACCCCATTTCCATATTAATACATGTGCCTACAAGATTCATGCATATGTATTCTTTTTCTCATTCCTCGCTGCTCCAATAAGAACAACCATTCATGTGAGTTAGAGGCCGACAGATTTGAGCCAAGTTAACTAATAACTTCATATTAAGCACACTTTCCAATAATTTGGTGGATCTAAATGTGTTTACGTTGAAGGACAATTTATTGATCCAGGATTCTTTTGCAGACAGTTCAGATGTCAGCACAAGATCAGATCCCTAGTTGCCAATGGATGAAAAGAAGAAATTCAGATATCATGTTAACCAATATTATTACTACATATAAAGTCTCTGGTATGTGTGCCCTTTTCCTCCAAAAGATAAAGCAGGATGTTTCAGGAAGCAGAATTTCAAAAGCCAGGTAAAGGAATAAGATTGGTATCTGAACGATGTAGTCAAGACATTTTAAAGCAGAGTCTATAGCACTGAAGGAAGGATTCCGTTAGGTGTCCTACTTAATGCTAATAAAATCCCGTTAAAATTTGCCTTCCATGTACTGGATGGTTTCGGATGTGTGAATCATCTAGAGGGTTTTGCCATGTAGCTCTTTTTTTCCTGACACAATTGTTATTGTTTATGGCTTGTGGGAATATATGCGCACCAACCAGACCCTAAACTTCTATTTGTTTAAACTAGGCTTATTTTTTCATAGTGTATTTTCTACAAGAATTAACCAGACTTTTGGTCTGTAGCATCACAGTAGTTTGTGCAAGGGTCATGGATGAGTTACCAATGAGTCAATGACCCTGAAGAGGAATTATTCAGCAGACAGATAACAGAATACAGTAATGATATTTCCTGGAAAAGTGTGATGAAGATGATTACTCATTGTAGTAAAAGACAATGGATCCATATAAATGTGGATCCTGGAATTACAGTATTTTTTTAAGCATTACATAGATTGTAGGAATTTTTTAAGGAGTAGAAACGCTGAAAGTTCATGTTATCCAATTGTTGCATCTTAAGGTCATAAGTTAATCCTTATGAGACTTCTTACATCCTTCCCTTTCCTAAACAATCTTTATTTCTTTAAATGCTCAGGACTCTCAAATTCTTTGGCTGAGACCCTAGTCACTACTGCATTTTATTCCATGCCAATAAAGTAACTTTTTTTTTGCAAAATCTCCAAACATTTTAATTTGACCTAACGGTGGGCATTTTCCCATAAGGTGATCCACCCTGGCTGTCATCAACCGAACCCTTAAAATAAAATCCTTCTTCTGCTCCCCTTCCCATTTTTTTTCTAGATTGCTTTAAAGAATCAAGCTAATGAAGTCTTTACAATGCTTAAAAATATAGAGGAAATGGCTAAAACATGCATTTTTGCATATATGCTTAGCTTGCTTAAATGTCTTTGAATAATTGATGGAAATTCAGAGTTGAACCATATTGATGATGGATTTGGTGTGAGGGGAAAAAAGCTGTCCTGGAAAGCTTTCCAGAGAATTACTTTTCAGTATCTGATTAACTTCCAAAGAGGAAACAACACTCTCTTTTTGAATCAATGATTTAGCAGGAAATTATATTTTCAAAGTTATTTTCTAGAGCTATAGCTATTCTGGGTTCTGTTACTGAAAGGAAAGGGGAGAGATAACTTATAGTACCTTTGCAATGCAGTACAATGAATATTCCTAAGAAGTGGGACACTCTGGAAGTAGGTTAATTTCACAAAGGTTGTGTAGGAGATGACCAGGCTGAATCCAAAGGATCATCAGTCTTGGATCCCTTCGTTCCCACAAGGGATCAAAGTCCAGCCCACTTTGAATTCCCTTGACACTTATCTACTGCCTATTTGCTTTGATTGTAAGTGGCTTAGATTCTTGTAGAGAGCTTAAGCTTGCAATAAAGCCAACACAGTGCTAGGCTGCATTAACAGAGGGATAGAATCAAGATCACGTGAAGTATTAATACCACTTTACAATGCCTTGGTAAGGCCATACTTGGAATACTGCATCCAGTTTTGATCACCACAATGTAAAAAAGATGTTGAGACTCTAGAAAGAGTACAGAGCAGAGCAACAAAGATGATTAGGGGACTGGAGGCTAAAGCATATAAGGAATGGTTGCTGGAATTGGGTATGTCTAGTTTAATGAAGAGAAGGATGAAGGGGGACATGATAGCAGTGTTCCAATATCTCAGGGGCTGCCACAAAGAAGAGGGAATCAAGCTATTTTCCAAAGCGCCTGAAGGCAGGACAAGGAGAAACGGATGGAAACTAACCAAAGAGAGAAGCAACCTAGAACTAAGGAGAAACTTCCTGACAGTTAGAACAATTAACCAGTGGAACAACCTGCCTCCAGAAGCGGTGAATGCACCAACACTGGAAGTTTTTAAGAAGAAACTGGACAGCCATTTGTCCGAAATGGTATAGGGTTTCCTGTCTGAGCAGGGGGTTGGACCTCCAAGGTCCCTTCCAACTTTATCATCATCATCATCATCATTATTATCAAGTGATGCCGGGGTCCCCCCTCCAGAATCCAGAATCCAGAACTGCCTGGACTTCCTGATTTTCCCACGCTTGACAGATTGGAAGAAAAGAAGGATAAACATTTGGAGGCTGTTTCTCCTTTAGGGTCCTTTCCTTTTATGGAAATTATGTCTGCCCTCTCAGTAACATGCTGGGCATTAAGATGGTATTGTGGAATACCAGATCATCTATTTAGAAAACCATGTCCATCTAAAATTTCAACTAGCACTGGACTTGGTACATAAACTGGACAGACACAGGTAATCTTTCGTAGTTTTATCTGCATTTTACTAGCATAATAGGACTGATAAGAGCACAGATGACAAAACTGAAAAACAATCACACTGAACCAGCATAAAAATCTATCTAAGTCAATGTAGCTAACACTGTGCACTGCCAGGTATCAACTATTAGAGTTGCCAGGCACACCTGTGCTAGGAAATTTTGGAATAGACTCTTACAGCTTTTTATATACTCAACATTATGTCTGCTTTTATGCAATGGAGTTGCTGTAGTTGCCCACAGCATAGATGTAAAGTTGGCCCTTAATGTTCTAGAAATCTTAGTAGATCAATTTCTTTTATAAAAACCTGAGGAAAAAAATATCCCTGTTTTAGTTTATAATGTGCTATATGAGCCCTTTTGCAAACCAGTTCTCTGAAACTGACTCAGAATAAGTTCCCATAGAGTTCAATGAATCATACACTGTAGTGAATACATAATAATAATAATAATAATAATAATAATAATAATAATAATAGTAGTAGTAGTAGTAGTAGTAGTAGTAGTAGTAGTAGTAGTAGTAGTAATAGTAAAGTTGGAAGGGACCTTGGAGGTCATCCAGTCCAACCCCCTGCTCAGGCAGGAAACCCTATACCATTTCAGACAAATGGCTGTCCAGTCTCTTCTTAAAAACTTCCAGTGTTGGAGCATTCACCACTTCTGGAGGCAGGTTGTTCCACTGGTTAATTGTTCTCTCAGGAAGTTTCTCCTTAGTTCTAGGTTGCTTCTCTCCTTGATTAGTTTCCATCCATTGCTTCTTGTCCTGCCTTCAGGTGCTTTGGCAAATAGTTTGACTCCCTCTTCTTTGTGGCAGCCCCTGAGATATTGGAACACTGCTATCATGTCCCCCCTCGTCCTTCTCTTCATTAAACTAGACATACCCAATTCCAGCAGCTTTTCCTTATATGCTTTAGCCTCCAGTCCCCTAATCATGAAGGCGAATATACATGTCCCAGGACAATGTTGAAGGATCCAATCTGGGTCGGCCACTGGGACCAGAGGTTTAGTCTTCTGAGCTTATGGACTCATGCTAGAGACCATCCTCAAGGAACTTCTAGCAGAGTGTGTGCTTTGGATTATTCTATGTGTCCTATTTATATGGTGCCTGTTGTATGTGGCTTTTTACAAGTTGATTAGGCTGTTAATGGCTGGCTATTAAATCGTTGTCTGTTGTTTCCTTGTGCTGCCAAGCCCTCATCTCCTAAATACTTGATAAGCTGGTGATAAATCAGCACTCCTGTTGACTGACAAGCGATCTGTTTCCCAGACTTCAATCACTTTCCTGGCTGTTTTTGTGCCTGCTCATCCAACAATGCTTGAGATAACTTACTTATATTGCTTTCATTAGATTTATTTTGGAGTACCTATACACATGAAAACACTTAATCAGCTGATTGATTGAGGGCATCTGCCTCGCTCTACAAATGGCCAAATCAACCTCAAAATACAGTACTTCTTTCATACTGGTCATTTATTTGTGCATTCAATCCATGTTTATTTAGCAGGCCTTCCTTCTTGACTCTATCTTTTCTGCTTTACACATGAGGTTTTAGATATCTGTTCAGACTGCATTCAGCTTCTGTTTCTGTAGCATATCCAGCTCTTGCTTCCATATAACAAAGTCCGCAGACAAAAGCATACTCTTATTCACATACATTTTCAATTATTTTAATAAACATTAATTCCTTGCTGCAGATCAGAAATCAACCACCACCTTTCTACTAAGTGTTTGCTCATCTTTAATAAATATTCTACAAAGATATACCAATTCTTCTCCTTTGGTTTTCTGCCATATATGTTTAACTTCTAGAGTCAAACTTGTTGTATTTTGATTGTAGGGCAGGAAGTTTTGTTTTGTTTATTGTAGTTATTTTGCTTCTCTTCTCTTTTTTCTTCCATGTCAGTTACTTCTGCTCTCAAGATCTACTCTTGACACCACCAAATAATGATATGTTCCTATGTTTCACATTCTCTCATCTTCCATATATCCCGCATTACATTTTTTCCTATTTTCATTTTTTTCTGAACTATTCCATCTATCAAATAATTTCTTTTCTATTTCTATGTATGGATAAGCTTAACCATATATTCAGGAGAAGGGAGAACCAAACCATTATCCTTCAGCTAACTACCATTTCATTCTTGCTTGGGTTTTTGAATGGCCTGCTCATTTTTTGAATACCTTCTCTATTGTTGGAAAATAAAGAGTTCTTGTCTGCCATGGTGGCAGCTTCTCTCTAAAGCAGGGGAATCAAACTGCCGGCCCATGGGCCAGATGCATCACGCCAAAACCGCACCCATCCCATTGCCGGCAATGAGGGAAAAAGTCGTGATAGGTCGTGACACATCACATGACGTTGTGAGTTTGACACCCCTGCTCTAAAGCATATTAATGCATAGTCTTCAGAACTTCTGCCCCCTGTTGATTAGCTAACCACAGAACATTAAAAAGACTTGGTATGAATAGTCAAGTTGTTTTACTACAGAAGAACACACACACACAAACACACACACACACACACATAAAGATATATCTGTAAAGATGTACATATGTGTTGATTTCAGAGTTTTAATTCTAGGACTTTTCCTCCTGCCTTTTTTGAAACAATAGACTTTTGGCCACTCTTTTCACATCCTTGAATCTTGAAGACAACTGTTCCATATTTACATGGTAATTGTGCCTGGACTGGCAATCATAGCTTCTTGTCTTACCAGATTCAGATGTTACACCTGGGAATAACCTTGAAGTTTGCATCATTTAGATTGAAAGGCATGGTTTTACTTGAAAGACCACTATAACATTGGAGAGAGAAAGACAGGGAGAGAGAGAGAAAGTAAAATCCAATATACATCTATTCCAATCAAACAAAAAATGATGTAGACTAGTACCATAGTTTTACATAAAGTTGTGATTTCTTCATTTCTTGAAAGAAATTAAGCATAACTAAGTAACTTGACAAGTGTTAAAAAATAAAAACTCATCTTCTGTTGATTAAAAAGTAGTATTGCACCGTTTAAATAAAATCCAGGAAACATGGATTAAAAAGACTAGTAACGGGTATGTCCATTTGTATTCTGAGAATGATACTATATTATATATTGCTTAACTTGATTAAGTCTAGAAGCCAAACAGTTTTTAGATTTTGCTCCCTTTTCAAAACATTATTGTCTTTTGTAACATAATCAAAGTTTCTCCTCAAAAACTTTAACAAGTTGTAGATACTTTTTATATGAATCGTGTGATATTTATTTATTTATTGCTTCAACTTAAATGTCACTCCATTTCTGAAGACTCCAAATGAATGCTGCACTGGTATTCCATATCAAAGACAGGGAGGCAACCAAATCTCGGTTAAGATGAAAAAATTCTATCATTTCCTCTTCCATCTGTTAAGAGAATCTTCCATCTGTTAACAAAATGTATCATTCAACAGGGATAGATTTAAGACGCATTTAAAGAATGTATGTAAATGTTCATCAAATGGAGCAATAACCATCGCAGGAGCATGCTTTGAAATCATAATAGCTTTTATTTATTTCACATGCTTTCATTTTAGGTAACCAAGAACAAGTAATCTAGAAGTCATCTGTCTTAAAGCATGTCCAGTGTATGATGAAAGTGAAGTATATACCAGGAAGAACTGATAGAATGCCAAATGTCACCTATATTAAATTCAGATACTTAATCTAGCAAAGCATTTATGATACGTAATCTAGCAAATTATTATGAGAATATAATTTAGGTGGTGGGAAATTAAAAGCCAGAAAAGAATCAAGTGTGACATAAATCACTTCTGGTTTATTGGTTTAGCACACAAGTGTTGAGAATAATTATGTACTTATTTTGGAGAGTCTATAGTTGGACCATATCAATTTCAGAGTACTAACACTGATCACTCCATCTGGTACTGAGAAAATTAGGAAAATTAGACATCATCTTCTTCTGATATTTCATCAACAATTAGTTTAGTAAATCTAGGCATTAAAATAGATCATCTCTATTTAGATAGAATATTTATCTAGTGCAAAAAAGCAGTTTCTGTTCCCATCTATTTTATCGTAGCTAACATTTATCTATACTTAGCAAAACATGCCACTCTTCTAACATTCCATGTTACAAAGGACTCTGCCATTTTATATATCGTTAACATTAAACATTTTGAATCGCAAAAAGAAGAATTTACTAAATATACAGTACTAACAATCTATATCAGCTCTGCAATATTTTAGGAAGGGCATGAACAAAATGGAGCAACTAAATGATAAGGGGCATTTTATGAACTTATGAAGAATTATTGTCAGTAACAGATAGTTTGGGAAGATAGGATAGATTTTTCCATTGTTGTTCCAGAAAAAAACCTGAATAAATAATTTGAATTACAGGGAAACAGATTTTCTTTGAACATTATAATAGTAAGAACTGCTCAGCAATGAAATAAATTTCTTGGAAGAGTGGGTTTTGATTTGCTGAATATGTTTCAATAGATAACCATGCCAGGTGTGCTATAGTAATAGATTTTTGCACTGGACAGGATTGGACTGCATGATCTCTAAGATATTATTGCATCCTTACATTTTATATTTCTATGCTACCTAAAACTTATCTCAATTTTACCAAATTTTGAAAAGGAAAAAAAATTACAGCAACACTATTAAAAACAAAAATTCTCAATCCCAATAAACAATAGAAGAGAATGTTTGTACCTGTGGGGTACTCATGGAACTTGGTTTTTTTTCTTGCAGATGTTTCATTACCAAACTAGGTAATAACATCAGTGCTAGAAGGCACTGGGCGTTTCGTCTCCTTTTATATACTAGTAGCTTGCCCTATTATGTTGGTAGGAATGTTCTTGGTGGTTCCTTGATTAGACTGTTTTTTACTGTTAGCTTATTTGTTTGAATGGGTAATTCCTTGATTTGGGTATCATTTACTTCTTGATTGTTGATCTACTGTTAATCTTGGGGTTAATCTCTGCTCATCTGGGCATTGATTGCTGGTGAGGAGGTGACAGATGCAGCATCCCAACACATGCCCTGTTCCTTTTGTACATGCATGTCACATTGAATCATGCACAAAAGAGGTGGAACTTGGATCACAATGGTGCATTTGTCATCTTGCAAGCTATCAAGTGACTGCTATATTGAAGAATAAGAAAGAAGTGAGTTACAGATTAAATAGCAGGGATTAAGTGCATGGCTTTCTATGTTAAAGGATACTAGTGAAATATCTAACACAGCAAACAGATTTGATTTTTTTAAAAAAAAGTAATTTCACATACTAATTATAAATAACATCATAGCAACTTTAAGAAGTGTGGGCTTCTTGAGAATTGAAAGCCATACTTTGTAAAGTTGCTAAGGTTGAGAAACACTGACTTAGACAGAGAGAACCAAGATAAATTAATTAACAGGAAGTTCTACTTATCTCTTGAGACCAGTGACCATGATATTTCTTATAAGAAAGAAACTGCTCTGTTTCTCACCAGGGATCACCCACTGTGACCTCTGACTTTCTTATTACAAGAAGATAAGATAAGATAACCTTTATTGCCATTTTTTTTTACTGTGGGCACACTGGCACACATTAAAAATGAAATTCTGTTGCCTGCTCTCAAAAGTGTACACATACATAACACATATATAAACTTGCTATATACATACATATGTATATATTTACATCCTAATGCATATAAATATTAACCACTGTCCATATTGAATACGTAGCGGAAAGAGGAAGCTTGAGAGTTCAAAACTGTGATTGAATCTGGACTGCTTTGGATACCACAAAGTCTCCTTCCAGATTACAGTGTTTCTCAACCTTGACAATTTTAAGGCATGTGGACTTCAACTCCCAGAATTCCACAGCCAGCAATGCTGGTTGTGGAATTCTGGGAGTTGAAGTCCACATGCCTTAAAATTGTCAAGGTTGAGAAACATTGTTCCAGAAGATAATAAGGAAAACAGGTTGTGAAGAGGATGTGTAGTGTCCCAGGCAATCCTGCTTAAGCAACACTTATATGCTATGTCCTGGATAGAAGGGAGTGAACTGCCAATACACCTTTCTGTCATCCTCACCACTCTCTGCCCCACCTTCCTGTCTGCAGCAGTGGTGCTTCCAAATCAGATTGTAATACAATATGACAGGATGCTCTCCATCATTCCTCTGTAGAAAGTGGTAAGGACAGGGGAATGAAGATGTGCTTTTCTCATGTGATGCAGAAAATGCAGGCACTGCTGGGCCTGCTTCACCAGTGTTTCGCTGTTGAGCAACCAAGCCAGCCTACTTGTCAGCTGCGCACCCAGAAATTTGATGCTGCTAACCATCTCCACAGGTGAATCATTAATACATGGAGGAGTGTGGCTGTGCCTGCCTTTTCTGAAATCGAATCTCTCTTTACACTTTGTGTAGGAAGCAAAAGTAAGAAGAAAGGTTTAAAAGTCAAGAAGGAAAAAAAGTTAAGTTGAATTAATAGACCAAGCACTAACCAGGATTAAGGGAAAGTTATCACTTTTTTTCTTCTCCTACAGAAGCAGAGGAAAGGAGTTCCTACATCCTTAGCTTTAAGATATCTTATGCACAAATTATGCCTGAGTTTGCTCAAGGGACCACTCAGCCACTCAACAGTAATGGGTAATTGCCCTAGCAAACTTATACCTCATATTACTGATGCACACCAACACTTTTGCCAAGATAAAAAAAGAAACTGAAGAACAAATTTCAGCACAAAGCATGTTATTTTTATTGTTAGCAGGAAAATTAATCTGTTGAGTTTAACTCTTTGCTAACAGCACAAATCCAGATCCAGTGTGGGCCCTAGAGAATCAATAGGTTATACTTAGGTTTTATAAACTTACTTTTTTATAACTTGTCAATCCAACCAGACAATCTCCCCAAACTGATTAAAGTTCAAGGTTATCCAATTGTTGTGCATTTTTTTTTTCAAATGCCAGAAATATTCACCTAAGAAATTTGAAAAAACTCTAACTTTATGGAATAGGTCATTATTACAAAAACCTTTTCCCTGGGTTAAAAATTGGAACACTGAAGAAAATAGATTTCTAGCTGCTTTAGTAGATGCTGTGTATAAGTGAATCCTGCAACTTTTTTAACCAATTCTTATTCAGCCTGTGAAAATAGAATTTTCCGTTGAAGATGCTTTCAAAGAAAAAATAATAATTTGGGTGAATTAGTTTTGTGAATGGGTGAGCTATGATGTTCTTCCACTTATCTACTTATATGCTGGACAAGGGATATTTCGCATTTCACTACACTATCATCTTCCTGCAGTTTGAAGCCTACAAGAGATGACATCATGCCAGAACTTATGGGGGGCTTCAGAGCAATGGGGAAAAAAACCGATAGCAGAAATTAAAATAAAATTAAAATAATCTCTCTCTCTTCCCAAACAAAAGAAGTCTCAAGTGGCAAAGTGTCACAGTCCTAATAGTAAGGCAAATTATAGGTAGGCCTTGACTTACAACAGTTCATTTAGTGACTGTTCGAAGTCACAATGGCACTGAAAAAGGTGACTTATGATCATTTTTCACACTTATGACTATTGCAGCATCCCCATGGTCACGTGATCAAAATTCACATGCTTGGCAATTGACTCATATTTATGACAATTGTAATGTGCCAGGGTTATGTGATTTCCTTTGTGACCAGCAAAGTCAGAATGGGGAAGCCAGATTCACTTAACATCTGCAGTGATTCACTTAACAACAGTGGCAAGAAAGGTTGTAAAATGGGGCAAAACTCATTTAACAAATGTTTAACATTAGCAACATAAATTTTGGGCTCAATTGGGGTCATAAGGTGAGGACTACCTGTATAAATAAATAGTAAAGTAAATTGAAATGAGGGGTCCTTGGTGCTCACTGAGCTTGATTGTGTTCTTGCAGATGTTTCATTAGACCAACTAGATCACATCATCAGTGCTAGTGCTAGTAACAATACTAGTAACATCATTTAGCATTGATGATATCACCTTGTTTGGGTAATAAAACTGCAAGAAAATCTGCAAGAAAACAATCAAGCTCAAAGAGCACCAAGGAACTCTCAGGTCTTAAAGTGCCATTTGCTAAATATTTCCTGGAATGGTATCTTGGTGCTTTCAAGGTTGGTCCAAGGCCTTATTCTGAGAGAATTTATTCTGGAGGACACAGCATGTTCCGAAAGTTCAGATAAGAAAAAGATGCCCAGTGCAGAATATGAAGGTGTCAGGTTTCCAAAAGTATGGTTACACCTCTGGAGATCATAAAGAACCATATAAACAATGGGTTTTTAACTATCAAAGAATCTTAGATCTAGGCGACCCCTATCTGCCACACACATGGCTATGGATAATCTTTGTATTAAGTATTCAAAAAGGACATGATAACAAATGAACAAGGCACTCCTGAATCCAAAAGGTTGGGAATAATAATAATAATAATGTTGGAAGGGATCTTGGAGGTATCTAGTCTGACCCCCTGCTCAGGCAGGAAACCCTATACCATTTCAGACAAATGGCTGTCCAGTCTCTTCTTAAAAATTTCCAGTGTTGGGGCATTCACAGCTTCTGCAGGCAGGTTGTTCCACTGGTTAATTGTTCTGTCAGAAAATTTCTCCTGACAGTTTATAATAATGATAGTCTGATGCCCATCCTAAATTCTTTGAAGATTTGTAGAATGGAAATACAATGGTTTTCAATATCTAGAACCTTAATTCTAGCGTTCTATTTAGGCTGGAATCATCTTTCCATTCCAAGGGAAATAAATAACTTCCATGTACAAGAATATTAACAAATCCCAAACTATGCAATCAAAGCATAAATGTTTAATCATTCAGGTTATAAAAACCCTTCTTGGCATTAAAATTTTGCAGAACCAGTAAGATTCTAAGACAGATGTGTCAAACTTGCAACATCACATGATGTCACGCGACATATCGGGACTTTTTCCCCATTGCCGGCAATGGAGTGGATGCGGTTTTGTCGTGATGCGTCTGGCCCATGGGCCGGCAGTTTGACACCCCTGTTCTAAGAGATTCCCACAAAACCCATCAATCACACAGCTGGCCAAAGAAGAAAGGCTGCTGGAATAATTTGGTCTTAATTCCCACAAAACAAAACTGTTCTTGGTCATAGTGTCAAACTCTCAAAACTAAGGATTGGACCCCTCAAAATATAAAAAAAATATTGTAGGGAAATGGGCATCTAAAGGAGAAGTTTTTAAAAAGTCAAAATGGCAGGCACGACTATGTAATCAAGGCATTGTCTTGACATTTGTGTGTCTCAAATGTTAAAATTGTCTAACCCCAGCTGTTCCCTTAACTTTCTCTCTCTCTCTTCCATGGATGTTCCTGGTTGGGATTCTGCAGCAAAGAGGAAAAAAGTGACACTGCCCAGTTAGATAAACTATATTTGTGGTTTCTAAATATCTGTTATATTTAAAATAGCTGAAATCAAATACACTCAGACCTTGTCTTGTTCTTCCTCTCTTTTGCAATTTATGCAGGGTTTGGATTCACAGGTGGTAAGAATAATTTACTTTTTAGCTAAGTTTATTTTTTTTAAAAAAAAATAGCTGCTTTAAAATCTGGGGAAAAGGAAGAGGATGTGAGCGAGAGACTCTAGAGATGAATTATTTGAACAAGCTGATTTAGCATCTCTTTTATATCCTGAACTGAAAAGAAGAGACAAAGGTTAGCGAAACACCTCTTTTCTTTAACAGGGATCCCTGCGTCTTAGCATGGAAAGAAGCATTTCAGACAAGTATCGTTTTTGTTATCTGAAAAATACTGTGACTCGTATTCATGTTTAAAATGTAGGTTAAGTGAAGAGCAATCTGGCTTGCCAAAGACACATTTGTCAAAAAGAAAATTACGACGTTCATTTCTCAGTGGAGGAAAGAAAAAAAAAACGTGTAGAAATGGCTCTCATTACATGATTATTCTTGCTTGGCTGCCCTCTGCTGGAATAGTTGAATTCTACACCACAATCCCCAAATGGCATCATAAGCTAACTTGATAACTGAACATAATATTGTTTGAAAGTTGCCTACACCAGGCTCAAACTAAGAGACTTGCATTTCACTTAATTTTTAAATAGCTGAGGTGAAGCACTTCCTGTAACTGAAGAAAAGTAGACATTCTTCTAATGAGCCTCTTTAAAGTAGGCATGGGATAGTAGAAAACCTGCAATATGTATTTTGCCAAAACCTTGCATGGGGTACCCCAGAAACAGATACCTGAGATGGCAGACATTGGGAAATCCTACAGTGCTTGGAAAGCTGGACTAAAAGACAGCACTGAGGCACTGATCATAGCAACAGGCACTAGGCAGCAGGTTCATAGAAGCTGGGATCTACCACTCAAGATAGGACAGTGCTGAGAGGCCTCAGGTACAGTGCAACAAATAGTGGCAGGATGTGCAGAGAGACTGTGCAGAGAGACCTCAGAGGCAGTCCAACTCATAATGGCAAATTGTATGATGCAAGCAAGAATAGCATTACACAAAAGGCACAACAAAGTAGCTGGCATTGTATACAGGAACATCTGTAGAGAATATAGGCTACACTCTTCTCAGTTTAGGTGGGAGATCCCACAGAAGATTGTGGAAAATAAGAGGGCTATGACCCTGTGGGATTTTCAAATCCAGACAGCCAGGTAAGTACTGGCCAATCAACCAGACATTGTAGCAGAAGACAATGACCAGCAGACAGCAGTGGTGATAGATGTAGTACAAAGTGACACCAACATCAGGAAAAAGAACTATGAGAAACTGGAGAAATACCAGGGCCTGAAGGAGGAACTAGAGAGGATGTGGAAAGTAAAGGCCAAAGAGATCCCAGTGGTCGTAGCAGAACCTGGGGATGTGATTCATAATCAGGGAGAGTGACTCCAAAAGTTCCCAGGAGTATCATCAGAGCTTTTTGTCCAGAAGAGTGCAGTGCTAGGAAAAGCTAAAATCCTGCATGGAACATTCAAATTTCCAGGTCTCTGGTAGAGGACCAGAGACTGAAGAAGCCATTTTAGTCCTTTTTCATTTTATGCACCCTGCAAGATTTTTATGGGGAAAAAATATGTTTTCTATTCAAAGACTAGCTACTAAATATAAGAACGTGCTATTTATCACAATAATTTAACTAACTGGAGCCTGATAGATGCGTCTAAATAGACTGGACTTCTATGCATTTCCAGAAAGGGAAAAATGTATACACCCACAGTATGCAAAGTGGTATAAAATGGTATATGCTAATTGATTATATGAGATGGACCTTTTGAATGAACTATTTCAATTTAAATAAAATATTTCCTGTGGTAATAGGAAAGATTGTGACCAGATGACTGGGCCTGCAACTGATATTTTTTATAGGTAACTTCAAATCTGTCCCTGTCTCAATTAAATGGCTTCATGTTTTTCTTAAAAAAAAATATTTATTAGCATGAAGCTTCACAACATATTAATGCTTTTAACCTGCAAACAAATGAAAACCTTGTGACACATACCTTTGGATTGTGGTACTCAGAGGTATCTATAAGGAGAGTAGTGGTTGTGGTAATGGAATCAAAGCTCCACCTGTTTTTTGCGCATGTTACATGCAATGCACACAACAAAGCTTTGATTGGACTGTTATCGCTGTCATCTTGACTTTTGGGATCCCACTTTGTAGACATTTCTGGTTGCCTGTTATGAGAAAATCATCTAGCTATATAGGTACAATATTAATACAGCCTCTAGGAACAGCGAACTCAGTGAACTGAAAAATTTATTTAACAAAACAAGTTGAAAATATACAAATGGCAGCCAACTTCCCCTCCTCTCAAAAAAAGGGTGATGTGGTAATGATATGTGCTATGGTCATGTCTTTACCAAAATCATCTGAATTTCCCATTCTGTAATCAGACCTAACAGGATTTGAGGGGGAAAATATTACACTTTTCAGTGGAAGGCAAAGCCTTGAGTAAAATTGGTCTTCAGTAAAATTGCACCCATATTTATTCTTCATGTGCCCACTGTGCCCTCCATTCTCAATTCTTGGTGTTGTTCTGTCTTTAAAACCCTTGAGTTCAAAGCAAACCCCCACTCAAATAAATATATAAGCCAGATAAGGTGGTTTTCAATTGATATCTAATGCAGGAATGACATTTCATCTCAATCTCAATAAACCCACCCTCTAAGGAAAGGGGAGCATGAGCTCACATATATAATATTTATTACTATTTGTTGCATCAATTTACACAGTTGCCTATCTCACCTGTTGCCAAATTGAGAGTGGCCAGTTGTGGAGTTAGGGAGAAGGTGTCCTTCCACGGCCCCCCATTCTGCACTTTCCAGGAGGACGTTGTGCCTGCTTTTGATGGGGTACATAGGCATTTGGATCTTTTCCATTATAGGTGACTTAAGTGATTCCCATGTTCTTATTACATGAAATGTTATTAGAAGATAAGCAGGATGAAGCACCAAACAGGAACCAGTTTAGGCTGTAACATCAGATCTTGTACTTAGATTCTAACACCAAACTGGAGCCTTGAGTGTCCCACCATCAATAAAGAACTTTGCATATCTTGAGGATTGCTCCAAACTGGAATTAAAATTCCCTATATTGTTTCCACTGTAGCGCCTTTATTGATTACAACCTAGCTTGTGATTTTTTTGGCTAAAACCCATGGGCCAGAAAATCAGCTACTAGAAAAATGCAGTTGTGACCTGGAATTTATTCAACAGAGGTTGCAAAGATTTTACAGGTTTACAGACAGTAATTTTGCCCCCCCAAAAAACCCCTTGGTTCCCAGAGTGGATGATGTTTGTTTTTCTGCCCTTCTAGTTTCTCCCACCAATCTCTGCATATTTCTGAGAGAAAGGTGATTCTGAGAAATTGGAAAGATATCTGGAATAGTGGGATAAGAAGAAATGAATAGAATTTCACAAAACAAACTTTTTTCTGAATCTCAGCCCCTCCCCAAAAAACACAAATAACCCTTCTCACTTGTAGGAGAGTTAGCTTGGATCCAAATCAGTACATGCTTGTATTTTATTTTCTGCTTTATTGTTTTCATCTTATTGAAACAAGGATTTTAAAAAAATGGATAACATTTTCCAGATAAGCAAACCTATCTCATCACTATTTGGAAACTCCACTGAAACTCTACTGAACTGTTGATTCTTCATTCATTCAGGCAAGAAACAATGTTCTGTTTAGCCAAATTGCGTTTATTTAGAGTAATTCACCAGAAGAAAACCACATTTCTTTGCATGCTACAATCGTATCTCAGTGGCAGAAAGCACCCAGGTTGTGTCAAGAAGGGAAAGATTATATGAATCAAAGAAGTTCTACAAGTTCCTAAGTGGTCACCAATCACCTGTGTCTTCTCTGTGTCTTCTTAGTGGCATTATCGCATTTGCATACACTGTCATT
This sequence comes from Protobothrops mucrosquamatus, assembly GCF_001527695.2. Lineage (NCBI taxonomy): Eukaryota > Metazoa > Chordata > Lepidosauria > Squamata > Viperidae > Protobothrops > Protobothrops mucrosquamatus. The sequence continues at coordinate 169,604 of NW_015388450.1, forward strand.
GAATTTCAAATTGGCCTCAAATTAATGCTAGTTTAAAATTACCTTTCAGTTCACTGCTCTTTTTGTATTAAATAGTGATGACCTACTTGTTTCAGGTCAGTAAGAACCTACAATGGCCACCCTCATATGTCCCAGTATAAGGAAAGGGACTGGCAGCTAGCTCTTTCATCCTTGAATCTCTCTCTCTTTCTCTCTGTAGTCACTGTTTGATAAATGCAAACATTATCAAAAAGTAAAAATTAAATGTATTTGACATACTACAGTTAACATCAGAAACCTTCAAAGAAAGTTTCTTGAGTCAAGTTTTATTTCTGATGCCTGGATGGATACATCCATGTTATTTCATTGGCAACAAGATGCAACTGACTTTCCTTTGCTACTTTGGGGTTTGTTTGTTTTTTCAACTTCGGAGAATAATCCACAGCAGGGGTGTCAAACTCACAATGTCACATGATATGTTGCGATGTATCATGACTTTTTTTTCCATTGCCGACAATGAGGTGGGCGCAGTTTCGCCATGACGCATATGGCCCACGGGCCGGCAGGTTGACACCCCTGATCTACAGCATTGGTGGTCTTCTGTCCAAACACTAATCAAATGTGATTCCACTTAGCTTTCTTTAAAAAAAAAATCAAGGTCAGTAAGGTTTGCCATCTTTTATGATATCAAAAAGGGACTGAATATTTGTTTATTAGAAACAATGGGAGCTATGTTGGTTCATATAAGAGGGGGGAAAACCTAGATACCCAAAGTAGAGCAATATATTTATTACTAGCTGTACCCAGCCACGCGTTGCTGTGGCTCAGTCTGGTTAAATGGAAAAGAAAGAAAAGAGAAAGCGCACGTTTCTAATATGTTTAATTTCACAATGCTTGTGGGTATACAATATTTTTTGTTGTTCCATTGTCTGTGCATCAATTCCAACGCAATGTCACACGAAATAATTAAATCAAAATGAAAATAAATCGAAATCTATGAAAATTCAAAAACATTGAAATGGAATCGTAAAATTGAAATTTGGAAATCGTAAATGGATCGTAAATCGGAAACATTGAAATGGAATGGTAAAATCGTAGCGTGTGTTGCTTTTACATCCAACAGATGGCGCTGTTTTTCAAAAAAAATCATGTTTTTACCTGTCACAGGTGTGACATCTATATAATATAGGTATATAAAAACACGCGCATATTCGAATGCAACGTTGTGTCAAAATTTCAAAGAAGAAATTTTGAAGAACTTTCGGAGATTTAAGATTTTGAACAAATGAACATTTACATTTTTATTTATATAGATATATCAAAAATGGCAAGCTTGCTTATGTAACTTTGGTATTCTCAAGAACTCTTCATCAGCCACACGGAAAGTGGAATGAAGAAGTGGATTTCAAGAAATAATAATAATAAGGCAAGGTATTCTGTGTAGAAGTTAGCCTGGAAGCAGACACATCTGCAGGAACACAGATTCCCTATCCATAGCTTTTGGTGATGAGTGCTTGGACCACTTTCTGACAGTCATGTATTTATTTATTTGTTAAATGTATATTCTGCTTTTCATTCAGGAGATTAAAATATCATGCATCCCATTCCCTCTTCTGATTTTTCCTTGCAACAACTCAGTCAGCTAGTCCGGGCTGAAAAAAATTAAATTATTTTCTTGATGAAAATGAGGATATCTTTTTTTTTTTGCTTTTAACATTTGTATTTATTGGCAAGTTTTATGGAAATACGCTTTTCAAAGATATTATAGTATTTATACTATATTCTGCAGTATCAGTGCAGTATCAGTGCAGTATCAGTGCACAGTAAAGGGAAGTATATCCTAGCAGCTAGCAGCATAAAATAACAGAGAAGAGAGAGGAAGGGATGAAAAAGTGATGGGTGGTAGGAAAGTAAGCATATTTAAGGTTACACATTATTCTCAAATTTTAATTTGTCCCAGTTTATATTACGAGGCACTCAGTACAGCTTTTGAGAGTTTGCTACATGCTGTTAATAGAATTGTTTATTGCATTCTTGTAAAAATTTGAAGTATAATTCTTGGTTCAGGATTTCTATTGCAACAAATTACATAGGAAAGGGACATTTAACTTTATTTTCTCCAACTTAGTACTCAGTGAATGTTCCCCACACACTTCAAATAGTCATAAGGAAAACATTCTCATTCTCTTCCAGTAAGAACTGAAAATATCATACTGGCTTCATTTGAAGCTAATAAGACATTAGCCTGTATAATCTTGGTTAGATAGTGTTTCATGATTTTTGAGGTAGCAGCAGCTTGAGGTGCCACAAGTTTCCACTTAATTTGTAGGTTTCTAGCAGGATGCAAGGCACTGTTAATTCATAGATTATAAATTCATGCAATTCATGATGCACAAATTTCAAGCAAAAATCCCCTATTCAGAATCTGGAAAGTTCTGAATCAGTGGGAGAGATGGTAATTATTGATGATGATGTGCTCAGAGCTTAGGAAGTGTAGTAGAGACCCTTGTAATCGGCAAGTCCAGAGTTGGTCAGGTTTTATATCTGGTCACATACAGGTAGTCCTCGACTTCTGATCACAATTGAGGTCAAAATTTCTGTTGTTAAAATGAGACATTTGTTAAGTGAGTTTTGCCCCATTTTATGACCTTTTGTACCACAGTTGTTAAGTGAATCACTGCAGTTATTAAATTACTAATACAATTGTTAAGTGAATCTGGCTTCCCCATTGACTTTGCTTGTCAAAAGCCCGCAAAAGTTGATCATATGACTCTAGAACACTGCAACGGTCATAAATATGAGTCGGTTGCCACATGACCATGGGGATGCTGCAATGATCATAAGCATGAAAAACAGTCATAAGTCACTTTTTTCAATGCCACTGTATCTTTGAACAGTCATTAAACAAACTGTTGTAAGCTGCCACAAAGAAGAGGGGGTCATGTTATTCACCAAAGCACCAGAGGGCAGGACAAGAAACAATGGTTGGATCAAATCAATGATCAAAGAGAGAAGCAACCTGGAATTAAGGAGAAACTTCCTGACAGTGAGGACAATTAACCAGTGAAACAGCTTGCCTCCAGAAATTGTGGGCGCTCCATCACTGGAGATTTTTAAGAAGAGGCTAGACAGTCACTTCTCTGAGATGGTATAGTCGATACCCTTGGAATTGCTAAACTGCTCCTGTTTAGTAGGAGCTGCTTAGCTATGCATTATTAGTAGCATTATTGTTTTCCTACAAAAGGTTAATGTTTTTACATGTATAATGTATAGGAGAATATAATTTTATAGATGACTAAAAAAAACCTGAATTTGAAGTAGAACATGAAGCCATACCTAAAGCAGGAGAGTGAAGTTCTTTTGAACAGCTGTTCAGCTGGTTTCTGAGGTGCCCACTTTTGAACCATCCATCCTCTCTACAAATGTAGGTTTAGCTCTCTTTTAAAGTCTGCAAGTGTGCTTGGCTATTCATCTAATTTGAGGAAGTTCAGAGTTCTGAGGGTCTTAAATCTGTGCTACCTAGAGAGTAAAAACAAGACAGGAGGGGGTCTAACTGTATTTGAAAATTTGACACCTATCTGTTTGAAAACTATTTAGTGTTTTTTCTGGATTGATATGTAACCCAAATTCTCCCGTTTTGACATGTACAATAAGGAAGGAGAAACATTTTGGATCACTTGCCCAAATTCACCACTTCCCCATCCCCATTTTCATATTGCTGCTAGATGTTTTCTAGGGCTACAAACATTTTGAAAGAAGGAAAGCAGCAAAGCCAATGCATTTAACCAATCATTTTACTTAAGACATCCAACACATCTGAAATCATGATGACAGCAAGTCAAACACAGAGATTATAAAGATCAACAATGTGGACAGCAAACTTAAGGCCAACAGAGTCTTCTGATGAGTTGAGGACAGGTGAATAACATTGTTAAGTTCTGTCTTAGTGATTGGTAGTGCCAAGAGCTGGTGCTTTTCACTTGCAATACTAGTACAATGACAAGTATTGTATAGTGACTAAAGTTGAGCAAAAATGAGTTAATCTATTTTCATAGATCTCGATCACCTTCTGTTCAAAATCAAAGAAAGGGGACCAAAAGTACACAGGATCAGATTTGCAACGTTTTGAAAATATCTCCTACCGTGCAATGTTTTTTTTTAAAACAAAACAAAACAAAACTCTGCTAAGTTACCAATGGACACTTAAAAGCAACAACTCTCCTGCTTGGAAAAAGAACAAGGTGTCTCCAAAATGAAGAGTTGAGAAGGAAAAAATACAATTTTTCCTAAAGAAGTTTGGGAAATCTGGTTGTTCATTTCATCTGAACAATGGGGGGCTGAAATAGCCTTCCAGCCTGGCCCAGCAGCTTTGATGCCTTTTCATAGGAGCAAGGAACATTGTGTTTCCTGGCACAGAAAACATAGCCCTGATAAACACAAATGCATTTAGATTCCTATGCAGTTTTCCATTGGCAGCAGCCAATGGGAAGGCTGAACATTACCTCGCCATTGTGCAGATTGCAGGGATTTGGGACCATGTCCAGCAACAACTGTTGTATGAAGTTCAGTACAAAGAGCTGTGCTATCCCATCCCAGTTTAATGATGAGTGAAGCAGTGCCTATATATAGTACTTAAAGTGCCTTGTGATTATTCTGGACAAAAAGTCATCTGAATGTGTGTGTGTGTGTGTGTGTGTGTGTCTATATACACATACACATGCAATTATTACTATTCTTAGTATTAAGGTATCATTATTGTAACTTGGTTGCAAGTTACAACAAAGCTATAAAAAGTTACAATGGAAACAGTTAATAAAGGCACCATTGAAGCCATAACTTCTCTGCTTTTCAGCACAGGGTTTATTTTATCTGGCTATTTGGATTAAACACAATCCAGGACAAAGCTGGTATGAAGATTTAGACTTTCTTAATGGAGAAGCATTTCATAATCACCCACCCCTGTGCATCTAAAAAGCCTTTTATTTAAACTAGTAACTTTGGTCACAGTGTGTCTTAAACACAATTCAGCTCTATCATGCTGTTTTAATCAATCATCCCCTGTTTTTTAAAAGCAGAGAATAATATACCTTGATAAGATATTTTAATAAAATATGTTGCTGCTGCCACATCATTTTAATTTTCCAATGCATTATCCCAGAGTATGCCCTTTAAAAAAGTTGCAAGGGAGAGAGATGTTTAGAAGGAATACTTAACATCTTTTTTTTCTGCAGCAAAGTCAGTTATTACGTTATCTTCCACCATGATTTTATTCAATATTTTCTGGAGAAAATTTATAGCATATTTCAGGCAAAGTTAGGAAATCCCAATTAAGTAATTAAGGGTGGACTATATTATTATTAACACTATGAATATTCACCCCTTAAAATCTGTAATAGATGTGATTAAAATGCTATCTATTCTTAGTATATCTAACTTACATTTAGAAATATTCCTTAGGAGCATATTTACCTAAACCTTACAGTAATAGACATTTCCTTTTCCGTGAACAGATGCAGCTAATTGCACTTTTCTGAAGATAGAAATAAGAATAAAATTTATGAACTGGTGCTGGGCCAAAATATTTTAGCACATAATTCTTTTAATGCCCACTTTAACAACTGTAATAATTCTGGGAATTGAGATGAATTCTTACATTTGGGGTATAATGGGAAGTCTAGCATCCCTGATGATTTCTTGTCAGAGATAGTAGCCCATAATGAACCACTGACTCGGTTACTTGCAGAAAATGGCAACTTGGGGAGCAATAGAAGTGAACTGCTTCCTTGCTAAATTAAACAGAGGCGGAGTCACGAATGAGACCTCAACAGTGTTAACAGTTGTGAATCAATAGAGCTGGCACTACTGTTAGGCAAAATGAAGCGAGGGCTTCAAGGATGAAGTGAGATAGGTGGAAAATAGAGGTAAAACCTCTATTTGTTTTCAAGGGGACATTGTCAAGTGTGAAAAATGAAGAATTTGTCCATTTGTCCATTTAACTGAAGTATATTTGACTAATTTCCCATTGTTCTGGACAAGTCACTATTCTTACCCTATCATCCGGTGAAACTGACAAGTCTGCTATTCAGATGAGCCCTGAGGGCGCAGATAAACCTCCAAGGGGCTTCAACAACTCACAGAAAGAATGCTAAAGTCCAGATGACTGCAAAGAATATAAATCCTTCCATCCTCCACCATTCAGTCAGAACTAAAGAAGCTTTTTAGATGAGAAGGGAAACATCTTCAAGGAAAAACAAAGTTCAGTTGCCCCCAGATGCTTTTTCATGATGCTCTGTCCACATTTTGGACAGAGAGGACTGCTGGTTTGAAAGAGGGGTCAAAGAGGCCATCTATGTCAAAATTGAACAGCCCTCTCTCAACAGAGGGGTAGGCAGTGGTGGGATTCAAATATGTGAACAACCGGTTCTCTGTGTGGATGCTGCTTCCGGAAGTCCATTCTGGGCCTGGGCAACAAAAAATTAGCTACCAGTTTTGCCGAAGTGGTGCAAACTAGCTGAATCCGACCACTGGGGGGAGGGATACGACACCATCTATCTCCAGTCTACAACACAGTCCTTTCAGCAGTTACAAGAAGGCTCCAAACCCATTAGCACTACTCAGGTGATCCTGAAGACACAGATAAACCTCAGGTAGCTTTAATGACTCGCTAAAAAAAATGCAAATGGACAGCTGTCTGCAGGAGTATAAATCTTTCCATTCCCCACCATCCAGTCAGAGCTGAAGAAGCTTCTTGGATGAGAAGTGAAACATCTTCAAAGAAAAATAAGAAAGTCCAGTTGCCTCATGAAAAAAGCATCTTTGGGATAACTATGACCTGGATGACTGAGAATCCCCATAGAGAAAGTCCAGTTGCCTTTTGAAAAAAAAGCACCTTTGGGACGACCATGACCTGGATGACTGAGAATCTCCATAGATATTTGACAAGTCTACTTGAAATTGTGACATGAAGGGTATAATCGATTTTACCAGTCTCTCTGCTAAAACTTGTACCATGACTACGATGGTAGTAAATGCTCCCTGGGCACATTTACAAAGCAGAGAACTGTATGGCAACTATTCTTGCATGAAAAGACACTTTTAGGATTGGTACATTAGAACTGTGTTGGAAAACTATAGAATGTGTTCTACCACTGTGTTAGGCCTCCTTGAGTATCAGACTGAAGGATAAAGTGTGACAAGGCAATTCCTGCATCAACTGTATTGTCGGAGCACAAGTCTTGATTTGCACAGGTGGATCAAACTGTGAACCATCTGTACTAACTGCAACCAGAATTCTGGATTCCTGAGATAGAACATTCACAGCATATCAGCTTTGGCTTTCATGTCTCTGTTTATGTGTACGTGTCCAAGCTGCACAGTGAATTATCTCGTGCAAGGTAGACAAAATGTCTATGTTCTTATTTTCCCTTGTGATTAGCTATTCATCTGTCTTACAACAGAGCATTTATTTCAAAACCTGCATGATGAGAGAGGGTTAAATAATTCTCTTAATTTTCATTTTAATACCAACTTTCCTAGTTTCCTGAATGGATTTATTATGGATGTAAAGAGAATGGAATGTGGTTGAAATTTTTGCAGTTCATTTGACCTTCTTGGAGAAGTGAAAGGTGATTCCAGAAATATATGGCCTTCTAGAAGTCCTTTCTGTTTTGTCAGGGGTGCCTTAGTTTCTGTTGCTGCACTGGGCCCTTTTAACTCAATGATTCTGGCATGAAAATTTAGGTCTTGCTTGTATTCAGCTTAGGACAGCAGCTCCCAACCTTTTCTATACCCCACACCCCTAGAACATTTCTGATATATTCTCGCACCCCTTACAAAAGTTCAAAATAACGGCAACAAATTATGCATATACACTATAATTTTGAAAACCCAAGTTTTGGCACCCCTTGGAATATCATCTTGCACCCCCAAGGGGTGCGAGCACCCCTGGTTGAAACCCCCTGGTTTAGGATATGAAGGCAACCATTTGTTTTTTAAATATGCTGTGAACCGCCCTGAGTCCTATGGGAGAAGGGCGGTATATAAATTAAATTTAACATAACATAACATAACATGGTCTGTTAGGCTTACCAGTGATTAGATACAATGAGAAGATAAGTTAGCAGCCATCTCCAACAAGAGTTATCTTGAAGAACTCCACCAGTGGGATATTAATTCAGCCTTTCTCATTTAACAACAATAACATAAACTACAATATATTTCAATCAAATAACCATTCCAAAATTCTGAAGAACATTAACAGTAGAAGTCTTAATGTCCTCCCAAACAGGTCTTGTGGAAGGGAAATATAAAGCATTCCATACAAACTAAGATTGTGTCCTTGTGGTGAAGGACCTATGAATCATTGCCCAATGTTTGGTTATATTGTATAAGAACATAAGTCTCACCAATTGAAGAAGAGTAATATCTGAATAGACACAGAGAGATCCATGCTGTCATATGTTTGTCCATTGCTTTAAATGTACTGGAGCTTTATATCCAGGAAAATGGATTGAATTGAAAATAGTTATTTTTAATATTCTTTTTCCTATTCCACTTCTTTCCCATAATGTTTCTATTAACTTCAAAATGGAAGACCCATGCATCAAAATTCATATGAAGAAAGCATCTTGCTTAAACAACAATCAGCTAGGCCATTTTCTTTCCAAACAAAACCAGTTTCCTTCTGCTTAGCCCATATTTTCATTACCTTTCAAGATGCAACGCACAGCATATTTTTCTTTCTCTGAGCTAATATAAATAGACCCTGAAAGAAGGCATTATTTAGGAAAAATATTAATTAAAATTAACAATAGGGATGGCAGTGCTTGTGGTTCTAAAATTAGAGATGGCTTATTTTATAATACATAGCCATTTCATTGTGATTAGCTTTTAGGCTTGGCTTTACATGTGTGATATAAACATTGAAACACGATGGTGCTCTTCTCTCTAAACACAGTGTCTCTCCAGAGACTTGTATTTTTGGCTAGTTCAGTCTTTTTTTCCTATAATAAAATTGGCAACCTCTAGATCTTTAATGGCAGAATTTAATACTAGAAGGGCAGCCTCTCAAAATCAGTTTGAAAAAGAAATAAAACTTATTTTACATGAAGCTTTGTTCCTTGCGGATATTTATATGTGTTTCCATTGCAGTAGTTTCTGGCAATATTACTCAGACCCAACAGTTTATTCTCTGTAAAGGTCCATCCTTAAAATAAGCTACTGAACAGATCTATAAATATTAGGGCTTGTACATGCATTGTTTAATGTGCTCATATTTTCCTCCTTGTGTTTCATGAAGTTTCACTGTTATTGCTTTCAGTCTATAGCTAAAATATATTAGACATTCGTCAGAAACGTTTTTCCTTCCTCAGATTTTATCAACAATTCCAAAAGTTTTATTTTGCTTTTTTTCCCCTGAAAGACCTGCTGCCTCTACATTACTACTCTTGAAGGAACCCCGTACATCACAATTTTTAGTTTGTAGTTAGGTTACTGTTTGATGTAAGGAATATTATTAGAGCAGCCGAAAGAAGACTCTTCACTTAACTTGTATCTATACTTTGAAAATCATGACTGTGTGTTAACTGCTGGAAGACTCTTTTCCTACATACTGAAATTTATGGAAGCAATGTTCTCTACTTGTTCAGTTTCAGGTACTTAACAGTACCAAAGATTAATTTTTGGAAGAGCTGTGTAATATGTTTGTCTGAATTATGCAAGAAAGTTTCTGGACAAAAACATGGGTTTCATTATGGCATCTTTGTGGAGAATCTGATTCATTTGAGAGGTTTTTTTCAGTGGTTTTCTTTAGAAAACACTTCTAAAAGATGTAGATACAGAAACAGTGTAGTTTGTAATGAGAACACAAAAGAAAGGAGAATGAGGAGAGAAAGAGGGGAGAAGGAAAGAAGGGGAAAAGAGCAGAATGCACAAGGAAAATATATGGATTGGAGGGCAAAAGAGGAATAGAAAAGAAAAGGTACAAGAAACTAGGATAAAAAAAAACACCCACTGCTGTCAACTGAAAATTGGGGTGACCCTGTCAAAAACATGACAGGGAACAGTACCTTTCTTGGCTGTCACTGACAACATTTCCAACAGCTGCTCTGCAAGGGAGGTGACTGGCATGTGAGTGGAAATATCTAAGACATTGTGCATTTATTTTGTTGAGAAGAGAATTTAAGCTGGGAACACAGATTCATCTGTCATTATCATATTCTCTGTTGAGTGAATGTTGCCCTTGGCAATGAGGACGTGGTTGCTAATTTAGTTTTCGTTATTCAGCAACCCTGTTCTTTCTTTGCTCCACTCAGGACCTGTGATTATACTTTTATATTTACACAGAAGGAGAGAAACATACGGTATATGCACATATGCATGCACATGTATGTACACATAAGTGAAAGAGCAAATAAAATGAAAATATGTTTCATTTCTCAGGCCCAATGCACAGAGTATTTTAAAATCACACCATATCCCTGGTTATAGATTTGCAAATGTATAACTGTGCAGGGGAGAGAAACCAATTCTCTGCTGCTGTTATTTTAAACAAATATACAGTATGTCATTCAGCCATGTGCAAAAAAAGCTCTGCTCTCCACTTTCTTGGTATAAACGCAGTCTTAATTTGATTTTAAAAGCTTATTCCAACTGCTTGCTTTAACTTTCATAGGTGAACATGAACGTAGGAAGATCTTGATTGTAGATATTTAATATACCTTGATTTAAATTTTAAATTTTCCATATCTTTAAATTTTTCACACCTTCTGATGGGATTGTCATTTTAAAAACAGGTCCAATTCTGCCAATTATAGAAAAATAATTTCCCAGACTGGATTTGGCATTTTTGTCTACCTATCGAGTCCTTACCAAGGACCTGGGATAGGCAGATGTGGATGTTTGTTGGTATTACAGATATCGTCGCAGGATGGAAGCAGTTCCTAGTAGGGCCGCCTTTTGCAATTGACTAATGGCGAATTTGTTAGATATCCTCTTCTCGTTGGACTTGATCTGTAATAACAGATCATTATTTCTTTGTTTTCAATCACTGTGTATTTGCGACGGGTAAACACCTTTTCTTCCAGTAATTCTGCAGCTGCTGGCCCTGGTTGCTCAGCCAACAGTCCTGAGTCCTGTAACCCATTTTTCACCAGATATCCAGGAACTCCAACATCTAGTGTGGATCTTGTTAACCCGGGCGACATCCGAGCCGGTATGGCTTTCTGAAATTTATGTCTCACCATATTTTTTATGGGAGAGACACTCTTTGTCTGACTCCTCTAATGAGACCTGTCCAGTATGGTTGAACCTCTGGCATAGCTCTCATCTTCTTCACAAGCCCCACAACCATGTCAAGATAGTGCCTCACTGGGGGTTTTTTATTATTATTATTATTATTATTATTATTGTTGTTGTTGTTGTTGTTGTTGTTGTTGTTGTTGTTGTTGTTGTTGTTGTTGTTATGTTCTCAATTGTCTGAATTTTACCTGAGAACTTTCTTGAGGAGCACCTACAAACAACTCTTATCCAACTACTTTTAAGCCATGTTTCCATGAGTGGCAGTAATAGAATGTTTCCTGCTTTGTAACTTTTATTTCTTCCACTGAATCTTATTAACTTAAATTTTCTGAGATTACAATCTTTTGTTATTAGTCACATTTTGTTAAAAATCTTATTCCAAAATATTGAGATTTTATTGCATTCCCATCAAAGATAGAAAAAAAAATGCTTTCTGGTTGAGACAGATAATTTTTCCCCCCTAGGCTTGCCATATTGTGATTTAGGCAATTGCTTGCCAAAATCTGTCTCCCAAGACTGTTTCAGGCTTAGTAGAGAGTTATCTATATCTATTTCCAACAATTATAATTATATTGTTGATAAACATTGGGTTGTGCAAAGGTTAGGACTGTACACAGCCTTTGGGATATGCAAAATAATTTTAAAAATATTCCTCAAAATCGAACAGTGGACAATTAGCAAATTAGCAGTGCCCCCTATGCCAGCCCTACGTCACTAGCAAACATCAATCATTCCCTCATACTTCCTCTTTCCACATATTATATAGGCTTTCCCTTCCACTCACAAATCTGAAAGACCCCAGAGATGCCCCCTCTTCTCCTCCTTCCCCCTCCTTTTCTGACCCATGGAACTGTCTGTCACTTTGTTGTGCGAAGAGAAACAAAGCGAGCAAGCTGTAGATCATGAAGAAAACTGTAACTCTGCTCCCCATTCTGTTCCCAAGTGTTTCCTTCCACAAGGAAGGAAGGAAGCTTACCCACTGATTGTCAATGACTGCCAGCCATCCCTATCATGCTAGCAGGCATCTGAGTCACTCCCTCATTCTTCCCTCACTGGCCACCAGTGTTAAGAGATTTCAAATTTCAGTCTCAGTTCCAAATCAGTCAATGGCCACTTGTATGCTGTGCTTTGCTGTCAGCCAATTGGGTACAGGGGTCAGAGGGAAGTGAGAAGGATGGGGATTGCCCCTACCATCTTCACTCTTGCAACATGCAACCTACAGATTTCTGGGAAGTGTGCTTGGAAGATATGGTGGCCCTGAAGCAACTACAACTTGGCCATATGTCAATCCCACAGGAGTCAGGAGTCCTAGATTTTGGACACATTCTGTAAATTAGCCCATTTGAGATCTGTTGATTAAAAAATTGTTGCTCTGTGATGCACTATATCACCCAATTGAAGTATCAGACACAAGAATTTTAGTAGTACATAGATTATGTGAGTCTCAGTTCAAAACACCCAAAAGCCAGCATAATGTCTGCCCCTTGTGACAGCACATTTCCAATAGAAAATTTGCTTGTTTTCTCAACATGCTTTATAAAAGTAATAAGTAACACTACTGTGTATAATTGTAATAACCAAGTTCTGATATTCTATGCTTTTCTATCCTGTATCTCCCGATGACTACAAGTCAAGCCATGAACTATTACTTTCACTACGCATAATTTGTCGCATCCATTGAGATCTAACCAGGCTTTTGTTGAGGGCTTTGGGACATGCTCCTTTCATATCTTCTTATAGATGTATGCTTAATTTATCTCTTTCTAATCATTTTGATAAGTGAAAAAAGAATATTAAATGCTATTAGCAAGCTCAGCATGATAATCAATTTGTTTTTAGCTCTGGTCAGAGAAAGCTGTTTAAAGTCTTTCATTTTGCCAAACAATTTCATAATTACAAGAGATCTGAAAGTATTCTACACATTATGCAAAATAAAACAAGTAGAATTCTGAACTAGAAGAGTTCAGAATGAAGGCTGTCTGCCAGAGATCATAGCTTTTCATGATACTCCTTATAAACTCAGAGGAGCAAAATGGCATATTTACAAAGTCAGTAAGCACAACTGTGCACACAAATACATGTTGTTTATATTAAAAAAGCAAACTTTATATCAGGAGATATAAAAAACATAATGCAAAATCTTTATTTTCAAAACTGATAAAAAGTCAGAGTTAATTCCAGGGAGCTCCTCAATTCTCTAAAGCAAGTTCCTCATAAGAAAAAGAGAACAATTCAATTCCTTCTACAGTTTAGGGCTACCAGATCTGGACTGTACTAGGTGGAAACTCAGCGACAGAATTTTTCCATTTAGAACTGATAGCTGCTAAACTGTAATTTCTCAGTTTCCTTGACCAAACTGAAGAAGGAGGATTACCAAGTACAAATGAGCTCCTGGGTTTTTATTATTTATTTATTTTTCTTTTCATTGATCAGCTGTGATATTGCAAATATGAAAGTTGCAGCTGTCAAAAAATATGCAGTTCTGAGTTGCATTAACAGAGGGATAGATAGCATCAAGATCATGAGAAGTATAACACTGCTTTACATCGCCCTAGTGAGGATGCACTTGGATTACTGAGTACAGTTCTGATCACCACGATACAAAAAGATGCTGAGACCCTAGAAAGAGTGCAGAGAAGAGCAACAAAAATGATAAGGGGTGTAGAGAGACTAAATTGTATGATGAACAGTTGAGGAAGATAGGTATGTCTAGCCCATTGAAGGGAAGGGATAGGGGAATATGATAACTGTCTTCTGGTACTTAAGGGGCTGTGACAGAGAAGAGGGGACTGACTTATTCTCCAAAGCACCAGAGGCCAGGACAAAAAATAATGGGAGGAAGCAGAGATCCTACCTAGAAGTAAGGATACGTTTTCTGACAGTAACAACAATTAATCAATGGAATGGCTTGCCTCCTGCTTGTCAGTGTTCCATTACTGTAGATTTTCAGAAATAGACTGGACTACCATTTGACTGGGATATAAGGTCTCCTACCTTGAGCAGTGGACCATAAGAAAGGCTGAAAGGCTGAAAGGCTGAGCGCAAAAGAATTGAGGCCTTTGAACTATGGTGCTGGAGAAGATTCCTGCGAGTCCCCTGGACTGCAAGGCATTCAAACTGGTCAGTCCTAGAAGAGATCAACCCCGACTGCTCTTTAGAAGGCCAGATCCTGAAGTTGAAACTCAAATACTTTGGCCACCTAATGAGAAGGAAGGACTCACTGGAGAAGGGCCTAATGCTGGGAAAGATTGAGGGCAATAGAAGAAGGGGACGACAGAGATGGAGTCACTGAAGCAGTAGGTGTGAACTTAAATGGACTCCAGAAGATGGTAGAGGACAGGAAGACCTGGAGGAACGTTGTCCATGGGGTCGCGATGGGTCAGACACGACTTCGCAATTAACAACAACAACACCTTGAGCAGGGAGTTGGAATAGAAGACCTGTAAGGTCCCTTCCAGCCCTAGGGTTCTATTTTCTAAATCATTTTCAAATATGTCCAGGCTAAGAGGTTGTTTAAAGGGAAGGTACGGTAGCCATGAGAACAGTTAAAGCAAGATTACTTCTTTTAGTCTTGTTTTAATTGATACTAGCTTGCATTTTTATTATAACGCCCTCGTATTTTCAGTATAATTATTTGTATCTTATTCATATATATTTCACAGTTAAAATTCAAAAAAAGGATATAAAGAGATGAAACAAATAAAGAATTATAAATACATGTGAAATGTCACGACACTTTAAGTTTCACAAGCCAGGTTTGAGAACATGTGTCAATTTACCCTTTTCCAGTTTTGGTGCCTTCCAAATTTGGTACAGTACACTACAATACAGTATAGATTTCTACTCCTGGAACTCCCCAACCCAACCAGCAGATCCATTGCTAAAAAAAAACAAAAAAACCCTAGGAGCAGAAATCTGATGGGTAGGTGGCATCGTTCATTCTTTAGCCATCATCAATTCTTATTTAGAATTCTGCCTACCATAAAATGCATAGTTAGGTGTTTGATTCTTATATAGCATAAGCAAATTGCTTCTTTGCGATACAAGGAAATAAAGAAGGCCTCTCAGGCAGGAGGCTTCCTCACACAAGAATATGGCAGATGTGGATTTATTTTCAAATTAACATTTATACAGGAACAAATTCATAGGGGAAAAATACTTAAGAAACAATGGAGTGGACAGCCTTTTTATTATTTTGTCACACTTTTTCAGAAGAACCCACTGCACATAGCAAACGAGGCAGTATCCTTTCCCCAATATAATGCTATACAATTTGATCACTAGGCAAATAGAACAAAGCTTTTGCAGTAAATGCAACTCTGGATCATCTCCCTCCAAGCTTACAACACTCTTTTGCTTTTTTCTATAGCATTTCAAATTTTTTGTTCGGAGACTATATTCTTGTAAGGCTTGACCTTGAACTCTCTCCTATAATCTTCAACACATCTGAGGCTCATATATTTTCACTTACCTGCACTCTGTATTTTGTTGAGCACCATATCTAGGGAGACAGTGCAGGTGGACTCCATCTTAAAATTGGTCATATAAAACTGCCATACCATCTCCAAGGTACCAATAACAATGTCTCCTAGAGGTAACATTTTGTGAGATACAGTTGTGTTCTTAGAATACTATATATTCTAAGTGGTTATATCATTAATAATCAGATTGAGCAAGAATCCAGAGCTATTTGGAAAGATCTTGTGATGATTTCCCCATCTGTTCTTTGGACTTTCCCATTAAGCAGAAGGTTTTGTTGAAGTGGTAGCAACACTACAACCTCTGGACTTTCAAGCAGAGGGCTAAGTAGTGTCAGGCTGCTTAATACTTGAATGGAAGACTGTTGGAATATAGCATAAGTCACTCCATCTTGTAACCTTCAGTATGCTTAATTCTACACTTCTTCATGCCTACGTGTTAGGTTGCAATCTGCAGCTGCAAACACGTAAGGACAGACAACTAAGAAGCAAGTCAACAAAGCTGTCTACACAAGCTATAATATTATCACTTCCTGATAAGACCTTCCAGTGTGAACCACAANTCTGCCTGCAATTTGCTTTGATGTATGCTAATAAAGGAGAGCCTGGGAGGGAGAGAGCCACCTTTTGCTCTTTGGATTTCTTCTCTCTCGACTCTCATCCGAGGCAGTCTTGTGTCTGTCTTTTCTTTACCATGAGAGTCAGTCACAGGAAACCATGGAGCATACCATTGCTTGGCTGATCTCATCCCGAGGAAACCTGGTATGGTGTCTTCATATGACAACTCATGAATCAGCCCCCGGACGAGGTCAGAAACCAAGCCGGGAGACTCAGGTCCCGGTTTTCCCACAACTGGTGACCCCGACGTGATTCCTTCCGAGGGATACGTCCTTGGACCATCCATTCTTACCGTCTGGAATAGACTTGGTGCACCGCGTCCATTCCTTTTGGCAAAAAGGAGGATTTTTCGTTAGTATGGATGGAAACTTTCTAAGGCTCAGGAGACGCATATACGCGAGCTTAGAAAAGTAACCAAGACAAACTTCTTTCTTTTTAACAAATATGGCTTAGATGCTTCAGAAGGGCAACAATTAACTACCAGCCCCCCTTCTGATTACAACCAAGTAAAACTTCTCCCTCCTAAAGCTTCTTTAATTGGATTTCCAGTTTCTTCTGAAAAGGCTAATACTTTTGCTTCTTCTCAGAAACCCCCACATAGCAAATATTAGAGAAACTATCTTGAAGTGGAAACAATAAGGGGAATCTTCAGAGTAATTTAAAGACATAAATTAACTCAAAATGCACTCCTCTGCAATGCGTTTTGAACAAATAGGAATGTTTTGAAACTTCATGTAACTGTTAAGTTTAACCCTGTCAGACAATGTCTGGTGGTGCTTTGTGTCAATGTGTAATATGTTTTGTGTTTATATATATATATATATGTCTTTGATAATTTTGAATATTGGAATCCCAGGTATGGACATTTAAAGTCAATCAGATAAAAATAAAGCACTCTGGGATGTAAGGTAAAAGGCTTTTTTTTATTAATTGCTGAGCTTTCGTTAACAACCTGTTAACATCATCAGAGCAAAGGGCTAAATGAGAAGGGGGGGGGAGTAAGCGC
>NW_015388450.1:190416-251543 GCF_001527695.2 Protobothrops mucrosquamatus
CCGGCTCACCCCCCTGCTTGTCGCTTCTGCCTGCAATTTGCTTTGATGATTGCTAATAAAGGAGGTCCCCAGAGACTATTCTGGGCTGATCTCATCCCGAGGAAACCTGGTCTGGTGTCTTCATATGACAACTCATGAATCAGCCCCCGGACGAGGTCTGAAACCAAGCCGGGAGACTCAGGTCCCGGTTTTCTACAGAAGACAACCTGAAAACACTAGGGTCAAATGGCTGTATCAATGAACTTAACAAAAGTCATTATATGCACAAAGATAATAATAGACTAGACTAGACTAGAAATAGAATAGAACAGAACAGAACAGAATAGAATAGAATAGAATAGAATAGAATAGAATAGAATAGAATAGAATAGAATAGAATAGAATAGAATAGAATAGAATAGGAGCTGTAAGGGATCTTGGAGGTCTTCTATTCCAGCCCTCTGCTCAATCAGGAGAACCTATACCATCTCAGACAGGTGACTGTCCAGTCTCTTCTTAAAAATCTCCAGTGATGGAGTGCCCATGATTTCTGGAGGCAAGCTGTTCCACTGGTTAATTGTCTTCACTGTCAGAAAGTTTCTCCTTAATTCCAGATTGCTTCTCTCTTTGATCAGTTTCCAACCATTGTTTCTTGCCCTGCCCTCTGGTGCTTTGGAGAATAATGTGACCCCCTCTTCTTTGTGTCAGCCCTTCAAATACTGGAATACACGAACACAAATATCATTTTGCATCACATCCGAAATGCTGACAGATTTCTTATCTTTCAATTTAACTACACACCTTGTCTAGTGGACTTACTGATAAGGATGGTTGGAAATAGTAATATGAGCAGCAGTTATTATTTATTTTGAATATACCATACCTAATGAACCCTGCCTTGAAGGTTTTTTTTAAAAAAGAAATGAATTTATGCATATAAACGTGGTCAAATTAAAATGTAAACTAGTACACAGTCAAAGGTAAGACATAAAAGTATTTGCAGCAACTGTAGCTTCCAGGAGAACAATCATAAAATTAATTTCCTGACTTGCACAGCAATATCAATAGAACATTTCATCTGTAAGTGCCCAGATTGGTTTCTAACATTGATGGATATGAGGTGGGGAAAGTATTGAATTTTATTTCTAATTAGCTTTTTAAAAAAATAATAATAATAATGAAATAGCCTCGTAATAATTTTCCTTCATGTCTTGTTCATAAAGGTATCTGTGTATAGGAATTTAATTTATATGCCAATGATGTTTTATGCATTGTCCTCCCCGCATCTCATTAGTAGCATTAATAGGCACTCCACTACATTGTGTTACAAGGTTAATTGGGACAAATCCCAAAAAAGTCATTCTTTCCCTTTCCATAGTAAATATGACATCACCTGCTACAGAACTCATCTGAATGAATTCCAAACATAAGTTATTTAGAGAAAACTTTCCTTATGGTGTCATACTCACTTTCGGACAAAATGTTAAAAATATCTAGTTAAACGTCTAATAGGATAATAACAACATCATAGGTGACACTGTAATCTGCCATGGATGTTGGATGTTTTGTCTATAAAGATTATGCTGGTGATGTCTTGTTTTTTTTACTTCTCTTCAAAACCAAATTATGTATTCAAATCATATGATTTTGAATATAAATATAAAGTATTGCTTTATATGATTTGAATATAAAGTACTGCTTTACAAATTCTTAGTACAGACACACTTGGAATATTGCATCAAGTTTTGGTCACCACAATATAAAAAAGATGCTGAGACTCTGAAAAGTGCAGAAAAGAGCAATAGAGATGATTAGGGGGTTGAAGACTAAGACATATGAAGAACGGGTATGGAATTGGGTCTGTCTAGTCTAGTGAAAAGAAGGATTAGGGGTGATATGACAGCAGTGTTCCAATATTTGAGGAGCTGTCACAAGGATGAAGGGGGCATACTATTTACCAAAGCACCAGAAGGCAAGACAAGAACCAATGAATGGAAACTAATCAAAGAGAGAAGCAACCTAGAATAAGGAGAAATTTTCTAATGGTGAGAACAATCAACCAGTGGAATGCCTTGCTTTCGGATGTTGTGGGTGCCCCATCACTGTAGGTTTTCAAGAAGAGACTGGACAGCCACTTGTCTGAAATAGTATATAGTCTCCTGCTTGTGCATAGAGTTGGACTAGATGACTTTCAAGATCATTCCAACTCTGTTATTCTATGTACTATGATATCTTTAGCATCTAAAGGGGACAGGGACTGATGAAAACTTGTTGAAAAGGCAGATCTCCAAGAAAATAATAATAATAATAATAATAATAATAATAATAATAATAATAATAATAATAATAATAATAATAATAATAATAATAATAATAATAANTCATCTTTGTTGCTCTTCTCTGTACTCTTTCTAGAGTCTCAACATCTTTTTTACATCGTGGTGACCAAAACTGGATGCAGTATTCCAAGTGTGGCCTTACCAAGGCATTGTAAAGTGGTATTAATACTTCACGTGATCTTGATTCTATCCCTCTGTTAATGCAGCCTAGCACTGTGTTGGCTTTTTTGGCAGCTGCAACTTATTTAGACTATGCCAGACCTTACAATCAAACAATGAACCAAACTTCTCAGGGGTGGGCTGAGAAAGGTGATGGTCAATGCCATACTCCTGCATTCACCCTATTCCTATCATTTGGAGGATTCAGGGTAAAGAAATAGGAAATGTAATTACTTTAAAGAAGCTACACTCTGTGATAGTGCAAAAATAAGGAATTGACCCACTTATCTAATTTCAGTGCCATAGACTTGGTGACCTCCCTATCCTAGTGAAATACATTACTTTCCAGGCCAATCAACCTTTGCAATTACATTCCTGGTCAGCAAAAGGGGAAAAAAATCAGTGTAGTATTTGAAAGCCCTTTCCTTAAATATCTAAATTTTTCATTTCCACAGCTGAATCATTCCCAAGGTCTCGCTATAAAATATATTTCAGAGAGAGATGGTTTTCGTTAAAGATATTTTTTAGCTTTTATGTAATTTTTATTTTTGTATGTTCTATTTTTACCCCATCTTTCTTATGCTGGTCTTTGATTGGTTAACTAGGAATGGAAAGTTCAAGGCATGGCAGAGGCACATGGTCCAGGATTGGGGTTGATAGAGGTAGAGCAGACCAATTCATAGAACAAAGAACATAGAATAATAGAGTTGGGAAAGGTACTAGGAAGTTCTCCAGTCCAACCCCTATTCCATTCTGGATAAATGGTTCTCCAATGTCTTTTGAAAACCTTCAGTGCTGGAGCATCCACAACTTCTGGAGGCAAGCTTTTCCACTGATTAATTGTCCTCACTGTCAGGAAATTTCTCCTTAGTTGGATCTTTCATCTGTTTACCTGAGTTCTGGTCATGCCCTCAAATATATCAAGAGGACAGAAAGAGGGATGTCAGGATTTCTTCTAATCCTAAGTGGGGAAAATTATTCCATCAACGCTGTATCATTTAAAGTATATACCACTGAGGTGTGATATGCTACTGATATAATTTTAAAAGCAAATTGATTCTACTTAGCTCAATTCAGATTACCCAATTCCAAAGCAAGAATCAGAAAAAGGGAAGATTTCTTTCCATTGATATCATGGGACATTGCCAAATGACTATTCATATAATTTAGCTCTTTGTTTAGTCACCACGATGTAAAAAAGAAGTTGAGACTCTAGAAAGAGTACAGAGAAGAGCAACAAAGATGATTAGGGGACTGGAGGCTAAAACATATAAGGAACAGTTGCTGGAATTGGGTATGTCTAGTTTAACGAAGAGAAGGACGAGGGGGGACATGATAGCAGTGTTCCAATATCTCAGGGGCTGCCACAAAGAAGAGGGAGTCAAGCTATTCTCCAAGGCGCCTGAAGGCAGGACAAGAAGCAACGGGTGGAAACTGATCAAGGAGAGAAGCAACTTAGAACTAAGGAGAAACTTCCTGACAGTTAGAACAATTAACCAATGGAACAACCTGCCTCCAGAAGCGGTAAATGCTCCAACACTGGAAGTTTTTAAGAAGAGACTGGACAGCCATTTGTCTGAAATGGTGTAGGGTTCCTGCCTGAGCAGGGGGTTGGACTCGATGACCTCCAAGGTCCCTTCCAACTTTATTATTATTGTTGTTGTTGTTGTTGTTGTTGTTGTTGTTGTTATTATTATTATTATATATTTTAAACTTAGCTTTTAAAACTTTTGAATATAACTGGAGGAATTTTACAAAAGGATATACTTTTCTGCTAAAGCCTATTAAATTCCCAAGAAGTAGGTATTGATATTAGGATGCTAAGATCCATTATATTTTGATGTTTACATTTGCACAATATTTTTGCTGCTTTTGTTGAGGCGACTAAATATCATTTAGTATTCTGTGTGTTGTGGGGAAGGCAACTGTCAAAAATATTTTAAGAGACTCTTGATGCATTAGAACTTTTAATATTTAGGATAATATAATCCACTATAATTCCCCCAATGTTTTATTTGAATGGTATACTTGGGAAGAATATTTTATGAATGGGAAGGTGAGTGATGAATGAAGCCCAAAAAGGTAATGAAAGAATTGTAAGAAATTTTACAGAATTCCCAGACAAATTCTAGGGACAACATCTGATTCTCAGACATAATAATAGCAAACAATGACCACAGATATTTGATTTTGTAATTATACAGCAGTATACTATCTAACATTTATCTTATTTAGGAAAAAAACATTTCATCTAATTAGTTAAATAATTCCCTGAAGCATAAATCTCATAAAGCATCATGAAATAGCTATGTAATTCAGTATTTTTTAGCTCTTTGTTTGTTGTTATTAGATTCGTGCTATCCTCAATGTTTGTCTCTTTGGGCATCAGGTAATATTTGCATCTCATGTCAACAAGCAATTAATCTTTAATTTACATTAACTAATATAAAGCAGATAAAGTTACTGCATTTTAATTCATGTTCAGCCTAAACTAAAGCAAGCTCCAAAACAGATTTTTTTTTTTAAAAAAAAAGAAATAAGATTACTGTTTAGAATATTACTTAGACCAAAATAATTACATAATTATTGGCATTTAGGAAGTGCTTTTCATTATTTTACTCTGAAAAAGATCTCAAATTGTGATGAAGCTTTCTGATGCTGTGCTATGATTATGATTTTAATGAACATGGCTGATAGGTACATCTATTAATCTATATTATATTATATTACAATTGTATACTAGTGTGGGAAGTCACCCCCCCCAGAGAAAGAAATATTTTTAGAAATATTTAAAAGGCAGAATATATTTCCCCAAAGGATTTTAAAAGCAGAAACCAACCCTGCCCCCAAGTCTCTCTGTCCCAAACAGAAACCAAGTTTGCAGAATTGCAGATGTGATAATCTTGTCACAAAGACTGGAGTCAGGAAACTGGGATTAGGAAAAAAGATCCCTAGAATCAACAACCCATCATGCCAAAAATCTAAGAATCATTAGCCACAGCCCCAGGGAAGCAGGATATGACCTTTGGGACATAATAGGATTAACCCACCACCATCAGAATACCAGAAAGGGACACTCAGACTCAGGTCAAAGTTCATGCCACAGGAACAACTCCAAGCAAAAGGCTCCAGAGGGTATAAAAACCCACCCCCTACATATGCTCACTCTCTTTTCTTCCAGAGCCATCTTTCTGTCTGGCTCTCCTCTTCAATAAACTGGAACCTTCTTTCTAAAGCAGTCGCCATGTTGTTTATTCCCGGCTTGGACTGAACCATGATGAAGACTTTCCCTTCAACACTAGCACTAAATGACTGTGATTTCTAGCCCAGTTCACCACTCAGGGTTGTTGTGGTGGGAAAAAAGGAGGAGGAAGGAACATTGGGTAAGTTTGCTGGAGATAGAGAGAGACAGAGATAGAGAGAGGGAGAGGGAGGGAGGAGAGAGAAATGCAGGATAAAATTTTTATAACAACTAGGTCTTCTAATCCAAATGTTAAATCTGCAAAACAATCTGGTCAGCAGTAAATTTATTTTTAATAAGAATTTCATTTAAATAGTGATTTAATATTTCCCTGAGTGCCTTAGAATTCTTTAGCAAAGAAAATTATGTGGGAGGGGGGAGGGCTGCTAATTCATCTTTCTTTTCGGGATAAGTGATCTCTCATCTAACTATTAGAATATAGCAGAAGTTTCTATAGAAAGGAAAGTTGATATTTCTATTAAGAAATGCCAGATAATTTCCCATATGGAATCTCTTCGCTGTTATTTTTTCAACACCAAATAATTCTCTCCCAAAGTCAGTAGGGTAGCCATGAATATGCATTTACTTGAGTTACGTACAGCTGATCAAAGTTTCATTTAAAGTTTAAACCTCTCAGGCCATAAAATGGAAATCATTTCCAGGGGAAAAAGAAACCTATTCATGGAAGCTTCTACCACAAGTGAAGACAACAAAGAATACTTTAATAAGCATAACATGCTGTCTGTAAAGAGATTCCAGCTCCCTAATGTCTGTGTATGACTTTTTCTTGCTTAAAATCCTTCCTTTCTCACAAATTTAAAAATGATATTATGTCAAATAAAAAGACTTGGGGATGATTTTTGCAAGACTTGGTCATTTTCCATTCTTTGCATTCATACCGTCCAACCGAACTATTAAATATACTTAAAAGGAACAAGGAATCTACATATACATACCAAAACCCAAGACTCCTTACTTGTTAACAATTGCTGAATTCAAAGCCTTCACATCTTCTGGGCAATGTGGGATAAAAAAACGATAAGGGGAAAGTTTAATATGCTTTGCTCATGAAAACAAAAGTTTGGGATTAATTAAGAGATGTTTCTAGACCTTTCATATTCATAATTGTCCTTTCCTTTAAGGGATTCAGCCTGCACAGTTCAACACTATCGGCCTTTGCCACACGTTTTAGAAAAAAAATCTCCCAAAGTATATGAAAAACTCTGTCCCTAGCCTGCTCCTTAAAAGATGCAGTCTAAACTACAACTCCCACAGTTTCCAGTATGAGGAGCCAATGCGGTGTAGTGATTAAAATGAGCAGGAAGACTCATGTACTTCTCTATCTTTGAGCATGGAAGCTCACTGAATAACTTTGGGCTGGTCACAATCTATTTCAGAGAATTACTGTTGAGCTGAAAAATTGGTTCTCTCTGCACGTGGTTGTTTTCTTGCAAACGTTTCATTACCCAAAGTAGGTAACATTATCAGGGTAGTGATGTTACCTAGTTTGGGTAATGAAACATCTGCAAGAAAACAACCAAGTGCAGAGAGCATCAAGGACACCTCATTTCAACCCTGAGCTCCTTTATTGCAAAAATAAGAGGAGGCAGCACTGTACTTTGACCTGAAGAGCAGTACCAAAGGATGAGATAGAATTCTAAAGAATGTGGGAATAGTAAAAGTTGGCAAGGATTGTTTTCAGCCTGGCTTGGCTTCTTGTTCTCTCAAAAGAAGGTCCAGAGGAAACTTAGGAATGCTTGCCCAACTACGGTGAGGAGAACGGTGCCATCTTTCAGAATGCCAAGTACATTGCTAGGGTGAGAACTTGAGACAAGGCCTGGTGATGCTTATGGGGCGTAGAACTGTATAATATGCAAAAAAAGGAGCTCTCTCTTTTTTTGGGAGAGGTTACAGGTAACTGATGTGGCAGTGGGTGTTGGAATGGTGCAATGGGAGAGAACTGGAAGGGGCTCCATTGTACTTAGAAGGCTAGATTAAGGCACTAAAGCAGAAGGCTGAGGAATCATGTAAAACTGTAGTCCCTCTCAAGAGAGAAATGAATCTCCTCTGCCAATCCCAAAGCTTTCTTCTCCTTCTGTTCCAACCAACTGATATATGTTGGCAATAGAGAAGACAGAAAGGAAGGTCACCTTCCTTGCCTGCTACATTATAAGGGTTAGAAGAGTGGGTCAGGTTAGGGATCTTCAAAAAAAAAGTGCAAGAAATAGAAGGAATGGACGAAGAAAGAAGTTGTGGATCTAAGATTTATTTATTTTGGTCATCCTCAAATTGCATTTTTCAAAGAATTTCATTAGGACCCCTCAGAACCCTTACTCTTGCAGTATATTTATAGTGGAAAGAGTGATTGCAGTTTGATCTGTCTGCTAAGTTATGCTGCTGTGCAAATGCTATTAACTTCAGTAGAGCACAGGGCTCACACACCAGTTAGAGTAAAATGGGTTGGTATTTTATGCTGAAGCACTTATTAGGTATTTTATGCTGAAACACTGCATATTTAGAGTCTAATCCTGTTGACTGAAAAGATTGAAACATGTTTTATGTATTCAACTCTTCCTAGGTCATCTTTCAATGACTATATTATTTATTTCAATGGAATGAATAAATGCAACAGCTAATACATTGGAATGAATAGATAACATCACAGCATCATCTATATGATGCTATAGTTATATGAAATTACTGCTTTGGATCTAATTAGACTGTTGACCTGAATTTCTGCAAACGTTTTGTGAAGAGAGAGGGAAAAACTTCAGTATTTTTTATACCATTAATTATGGTATTCTGGAACCACTCTGTGAACTGGGAATTCAGTTCACAGACATTCTACTCCTACATACAGCTCTATATTTAGAAACTGGGTGGGTAACCATATTGCAGGACCCAATCTGGGTCGGTTATCAGGACTGGAGATTGAGTCTTCCAAGCTTTCAGATATGCACTGGTGCCCAATCTCAGGGAACTTCTCTCACACCAGAATGTGGTAAGAGAGAAGTTCCTCAAAGATCGACTCCAGCACATCCAGCTCAGAAAACTAAAGATAAATAACCTTTATTGTCATTTTTTTCCTGTGGGCACAATGGCACACATTCAAAATGAAATTTAGTTGCTTCGTCTCAAAGTGTGCACATACATAACAGATTTAAAACATACTATATACAACATATGTATAAACCTACACCCTTACATATAAGTAACATATAAATATTATTCACTGTCCATCTTGGCTACATAACAGAAGGAGGAAGCTTTAGAGTTCATAAGGTTAATACTGTATGGAACAAAGCTGTGACTGAATCTGGATGTTCTGCTTCGGATACCACGGAGCCTCCTCCCAGAAGGTAACAAGGAAAACAGGTCCTGAAGAGGACATGTAGTGTCCCAGACAATCTTGCGGACCCTGCTCAAGCAACACTTATGTGCTATGTCCTGGATGGAAGGGAGGGAACTGCCAATGATCTTTTCTGCCATCCTCACCTCTCTACACTGCCTTCCTGTCTGAAGCAGTGATGCTTCCAAACCAGACTGTGATGACAGGATGCTCTTGATCGTCCCTCTGTAGAAAGTGGTAAGGACAGGGGAAGGAAGATGTGCTTTTCTCATGCGCTTTTCTCAAACCTCTGGTCTGGTGACCAACCCAGATTGGATCCTGCAACATTATCCTGGGGCATGTATATTTGCCTTCATTCGGTAACCATAATATTGGGTCACCATACATAAATTGGGAGAAATTGTACAGCCTCTTTGACTTGTGTCTAAATGTATTAGTATGCTAACTGATGACAAAAGAATTGAAGGTGAAGTTTGGAGTAGCACCATATATAGGTGTTTGCTGTTGATTAGAGAGGTTGCATATTCTAGATAGAGATTCATTTTCTCTAGAGGAGCAGGCATGTTGTGTGAGAGATTATCTCCCTCAATATCAATGAAGAAATAAGTGACTTTCATGACAAAGTCACTTTTTTTCTCTCCAGCTTCATCTGGTTTGCCTCCTACACTTAGTTCTGGAGAGGCAAAGATTGACTACAATCAAAGCTTTTCAAAATATGCAATTTTTAAATTTTAGAAATTTTAGTTTTCAGTACTTGTCATTTTGTTTAAAATAATGTAGAAATCTATAATTATGCATGCAACTATGCATCTCTAATGTGATTATTATTTATGCTGAAGTGTTTAGAAGACACAGATGTAACTTGAGAGATGTGTTTTTATATGCACTTATAATATTTTATTACACACATGAATTAGACATATGTGGCAATATGTCAAGAATGGAATCTGAATGTATGTGATAAGTTGCAAATTATAAATATTACACAAAGCTGGAGATAGAATGATGTTACAGCAGAACAGCTACCCTTTCTTTGCTGGTTTATTAATTCATTAATTAATTAAGGAGGTTTCTGTTTCCCACTATGGTATTTATGTTGGCTGAGAACATAAATTATGTTCCTGTGCATATACAGATTTATATATCCCAGGACTAAATATAGTTACATTTGGTAAAGATCAATGGCAATAAACTAGAGATTAGTTGAATTCTTGCCATTTAACTAAATGCTGTAGAGTCCGCCTTGCTTATCATTATGAGTTCTGCATTATATTTAGAAATCTACCACAAAGTGTCATAGAAAATGTGGTTGCCAGATTAGTTAATGATTAGTAGAACACACATATTGACAAGCCTTAATTGTCTCTTTCCCATATTATTTTAATGCTATTTAATGTTTTAATGGTTTTTATTGTTTTAATATGTTTTTTTAGGATTTTAATTGTAATATATGTTTCTGAATTGTGAGCCACCCAGAGATTTTTTTGCTGAGATGGGGGGCAAATGAAACAAACAAACAAACAAATACATGCATACATATTTGTCTAGTAGTTGCTTCCTTGTCTGCAGACTGTTTTCTTAATGTATTGAAGGCATTAGAGCAGACATGTCAAACACAAGGCCCGGGGGCCGGATGTGGCCCGCGAAGTGGTTTCATGTGGCCCGCAAAGCCTTGGAAACAGTGAAGGAACAGCCCCCTCTGCCTTGGTCCTGGCCCAGGCCGGCCGGGAGCCAATGTACAATTTTGTGGTGGCCATCTATGCTGAAACGTATTCAGTCTTAGCTCCATAAGCCCCCCCCCNCCCCCCCCCGCATGGCCTGAGAGGAACAGTGAGGCTCCTCCAGTGGACCATGCCTTGGCACTTGCCCTGGTCCCACCCCCTTCTGCCAGAGACCCTCAGATCTATCCCACTCCTGCCCAGGCCCCCACAGGCACCCTTGATGCGAACAATGTAGAGCTGGCCACACTCACCCAGTAGGCCACACCCACTCCATCCACACCCACCCAGTAGGCCGCACCCACCCTGGCCACACACCCTGCCCCCCTGAGGGCAACCGCAATGCTGATGCGGCCCTCAATGAAATTGAATTTGACACCCCTGCATTAGAGAATGACCACTGATAGGTGTTTTAAGAGTAGCCAAAGGCAATATTGTAAACTTCCTCGGCTTCTAGGTTACTAATTTACAATCCATTTGAAAATAGCTGTCATTAGAACACCAGGTCATGATAAAGGCAGGGATCTATAAATATTGAGCCTTTGTCATATTCTATCTTCTCCCACAGGATCATACTTTCTCCCTGCTTAAAGAAGGTTTACATATTCCTTATAATAAATCTATGATAAATTAGGCCCTTCTTTCCAGACTCCTCTAAGTGCAATGCACTGAAAACATAGTAATGATATAATTAATTACAGTCATCATCTTGTTAAATTTCCTGTGGAAAAATTACACCAATTTCGATTAACGTGAAATATAAGTGTCAAATTGGTAATAAAAACCTGATCAATAAAACAATAATAATTGTGTTGTTAAAAATGGCCCCAAAAAGGTATTCAGAGCAACATATTTTTAGAGGTTAGAAACCCTTTTAAAATAAACGGGTTTCATCTTTATACTATGTCACCTAAATCATTACAATGTTTGTGTATACAATTATCATCAGGCAATAAATTGCAGCTATTGAATGGATTAAGTCTGAACTTGTTGACCTCATAAATCTGAGTTTGTCACAGCTTTAGAAAATGCTTGTGTAACAATCAGTTGATTATATGGCAGGAGCAGATAGATGCCTGTTAACTGGAAAATATGAAATAGACAGGGTAATTCAGAGTTCATGGGTAAAGTTTATAAACTTTGTCTGACAAACTTCAAAGTAAACACTTTAGGTGGGTTTCCCCCACTGCCAGAATGACCTCTTTGGTTTTCTTCTTTGTTTAAAACCAAAAAGTATGAAATCATCATTCAGTTATCCTTTCTATATGTACATTTAGAGGGACTCTATGCTAGGGAAAGAATTGTGAGCTGTATCTAGTTTTACATTTTTAAAGGACGTATTATTTCTACAATTCTTTTAAAGGGAGCCAATAGAAAAAAATATATACTTATGAACATACATGAAATTTTTGTTTGTTCAAAAGAACAATATATTTAATAACTGCAACATTTTGAACAGTGTGTGACTATAAGGAGAATTAGGTTTTCATCTACAATCTTTACTTCTATGCTTTTGTGAAATCAGATGACGTCAGTGGATTGCAAAACAAAGAACATTTCTAGACAATTTCTAATGCTATCACTGGTTTTGCATATTACTTCATGCCAGCAGATCTAGCAGATGCACACAAATGATTTATGCTTTCTCTTTCTATGTCACAAAAAACCATTTTGCAAGGACGTGTGTTTCTCCTCTTCAAGTAATTCAGAACAGATTTAATTGATATCAATTGAAAACACAGATATATTATTTTTGAAGTGACTATTCCAAATTTGGAACATTTGGAAGACTTGTTTAATGTTTTTCTCTACTGGTGTTTTTTTCCCCAAGGAATTTGACCTAACTTATTAATTCATACATTCAAATTGTTACTGTTGGCTGATGATCTTCATGCTTTAACATAATCTCACTTGAGATAGTTCAAAAGGGCAAGTCCTCTATCCAAAGAGGAGAAAGCATACCATGTTTGTTTACTAGCAAATAGTGCCAGCTGATTGTCTGGAATAAATCCTAGGGATCTGCAAAACTTCAAAGGACTACTTTGATTTAACAAAACTTAGATCTAGTTATTCTAACAAATATGATTCATGAAGAGAAGATGAGATCTACTTCGAAACAACAAATCAAATCAGAAGGTTTAGAATCACTTAGTGCCTTTTGAAGAACTTTACAGATTCAGTGGCTCTTCTGCTGTTTCTGTAATTGTTGTAGACAATATTTGGTGTGGCTTCACTTCCAAATATGGAAAGTTGTGGGTGGTAGGGGTTAGGTAGTACAATAGGCTCTCTGAACTTGACACGAGCTAATAAACTGTATCGCTATATTAAATAATCTTGCTGATGCTGTTCTTTTAGGGTGATTCATTTTTTTTACCAGTTTCATGCTGCTTGTTATCCAAAATCTACAATTCTGTCCCCCACCCCCACCCCAGCCACTGAATGGGGATCAATACTGAACAACCACTCTTGCCAGCCAGAAAATATGGCACTCCACAATATCCAGAAAAACTGCACCTCCCTCATGATGGAATGTAATAGGCTGAATTCCCAGGAGGTAGGGGGTGCGTTCCAGAGGAATAAGAGACAGTTCAGTCCAGATATTTAGTGTGAGAGAAAGAGGGTGAAGATAGCCCCTCCTTAACAGTTCCCAGAGTATATTGTAGATATAGATAGTAGAGTGCTTTAGTTTAGGAAGATAATGTCCATAGGTGTGGAACAAAAAAGAACTCAGTTTGGAAGAATCACTGTGTGTCTTTCTTGGGTTGCAAGTCATTTTTTCCAGTAGTGTTGTAACATTGAATGGTCGTTAAATGAATGGTTGTAAGTCAAAGACTACTGGTATATGTGCTTTAGCAAAGGGAGGAAGTTGAATATATGCAGTATGTACATGTGTCTTATCATTGTCTTAAGTCTCAGATCGGCATATGTGCACCTTAAAGTGAGCATAGTAGGAACATCATCTTTCAACCCTAAGGTTAAAGCAATTGTCAAGGATGTGAGGACTGTACAGTATATTATATTGTAGCGATTGTATTTCCATTTGTCACTGCTTCATTTTGGTTGGCACTTTTTTCTCTCCTCAAGTCGTGCATACCTTGAGAAAACCTAATTAAGAACAGTTCAGAAAATGTTTCAGAATAAACACATCAACCTCAGGCCTTTGAGGTCCCAGAAAAATAGAAGAAAAATGCATGCCTACAAAATAATTGCTCATTTCTGGTCTTGCTGCCCAGGATTTCATGTTTGTTTGAGGTTTAATGATTAGTCTGTTTGTTATGTGTCATAAGAAGACTGTTATATTGATTTAGTTCAGGGGGAAAAGCACCGTCTTTGAAAAGGATATCGAGATTCGGGGAATATTGGGGGAAATGCTTTTAAGTAATAAATAATGTATCTAATCAGAAATTTTATACTAATCTGCTTAACTCAGGGAATAGTGTAAGAACACACATACTAACAAAAAAAAACATTTCAGAATCATTTGGGGCTGCACTTATCTTAAAACAAGAATAACTTGTTTTACAACAACCTTCTTCAAATCTTAGCCAGCTGTAAAATACTAGGTAGAGGAAGACTGTTCTAAGATAAGGGTGAACTTCAACAAACTTGGTTTCTAAATAAAGAGACAATTTCTCAGAATCTGGCAATTATAATGTGTGTGACTTCACACTAAAAGATACCTGAGCTATTTCATTTCTGACCTGATAATATAATTAACAGGTTCCCTGAGGTATTTAGAACTGAACTGTATGGAATCTTTTGAGTCTGTTCAATGAAACAGATAGTGATTTAAAAACAAAAACCCAAACTTTATGCTTTTAATAAACATATACTCTTTCCTAGATTAAAGACAGAAGAGAAAATGGCTTGTGAAAAGTTTCCAGGACTGGCAACTTCATGACTATTTGTTTTACCCCGTCTGGCCCTAGCTTGCCAGGCCAATCAATAATACTATATAAAAATACTATATGAAAAACAAAGTTTGTTCTGCCACATGTCAAAAAGTGGGGTGGGTTTGAAACAAACAAGCATATATTCTTAAAGTGCTTTTATATGGATAGTTGTACCCTCAGAGAGATTATTTTTTGTTGTTGCCACAAGAGTTGTGGCAATTCAGGGCAGAGAAGTGGATTTCATGTCTTGTCTCAATATTTACATTTGGCAAAAGTGAATCAGTCACAGACCATCTTCAAAATATTTTTGATGATATGGGGAATGAAAATGGAAGCAATGGTGAAGTTATCTGGAGGAACATCCTGCTGAACCATAGCAAGTCCACAGCAAGTTTAAATGAACAAATGTCTGTCATGCTGACACAATGCAAGTTCCACCTTTTATACACTTGTTTTGTTTATTTATTTAAAGGTGTTATAGCCACCTGTGCTGGCAGCAACAAACAGGCAAGAAATGCAGCGAGGGAGGGGTCACCCTCCACGAGGAATGAAGAAAGGCAGCAATGAAGAAAGGCAGCATCGGCTGAAGGTGAGGCACAGAGGGAGATGGAGAGTGGAAGGATTCTTATGTGCTTCTATACTTTGAAGTTCTGGAATTTGTGCAATGTGGGCTTTGTGTTCTTAAGGAGTGTTTGGCAATTTCTATTTGGCTGATGGCTGATGACTCGTGTTAGCTTCTTTTTTTTTTAATAAAGATTTTATTGTTTTTTTTTTCATAAACATATGTTAATTTTTCCAATCAATGAGTTGTCTGGCATTAGCTATGCTAATACATGTTCGATTCCTAATCCTTCATTCTTTCCTCTAGCCAACAATAAAATAAGTCCCAAGTTTGATAATAGTCTGTATCTAGCTTCTATTGCTCTGCTATTGTTAGCTGTAAGTTTTGCTGCAAGGGATTTTGAAGTATTTTTCTCCTGAATGGATTTTGCCTATAGCATTCCTTTACTTATGAATGGAGTCATTTGGGGAGGCTACCTTAGCCGGCAGCCAGTACTTACTACATTTTTTTTCTTCCTTAAGTGCCGGCTGTGCTCCTTAACTTTCCTTTCTAGCCAGTAGCTAATTCTTAAAGGGGAATGTGCCTTTTTAAGCTAGTTCCCTCAATGGCTTGTCTTTTCTGTCTCTGGAGGCTTTTCCTTGTTTGATGAATATATGGAAGAGGGAAAATATGGAGGGGGTTTCAAATTCTTCCTTCAGATGGAGATGGGAATGAGGAAGAGGGAGGCAGGGAAGAAGGAAGGAAGGGAAGGAAGTCCCGCCTTAGTACTTGGCCACCAGCAGCCCTGCCATTGACTTTGCTTGTCAAAAGGTTGCAAAAGGGGATCACATGACCCTGGGACACTGTGACCATTATAAATATGAATCAGTTGCCAAGCATCCAAATATAAATCACATGACCCTGGGCATGCTGCAATGGTAATCAGTGTGAAAAACGGTCATAAGTCATTTCAGTGCAATTGCAACTTTGAACAGGGTTGTTTTTTTTTTGTCATCAAGTTTTTGACACTTTCCTAGGTGGTACTCGAATATTGCCATATCCTAAAAGTGGTACAATTGGTGAAAAGGTTGAAAAGCCCTGGACTAGACGACTTCCAAGTCCCTTCCAACTCTGTTATGCTCTTACTCTGTTATTTGTTCTCTCTTGGATTCTCTGCAGACATTCACCTCCCAATTTTTCTATTTGTATCTCTGCTGTCATTATTGTAGGACTTTAATCTCCATTGCCTTTCCACCTCAGTTCCTTTAGGGTGGCTAACTTCTCTTTCTGTGTGTCTGTATTCAGAGAAAGAGAGAAATAATATGATAAAGAATGCTGTGCTTTGTCCCAATTAATTTATGTTTATAATTTACAATCAATGAAACCATAATTAAGAAATCAAAAAGGAAAAAATACATTTGCAGGATGAACAATGAAACACTGTTGAAATCTATTAGTTTTCCGGTGCTGGCAGGTGACTGGTCATGGTGTGCTGGGTGACTCTCTCCATAGACATAAAGAAGAGTTCTTTATCTAGGACACTTCAACTGAAAAATTTGATTCAAGCCATTTGAAGATGCAGAAAAATCTTTAATTCAGAAGTGGACAGAATTATTCAAGGGAGAAGTAATTATTTAAATATCATGATTGGAAACTTCTTAGGCTTTCATATACTATGACTTGCACTTCAAATTGTCAAGAACAGGACATGCATACTGGAGGACATACAAATCCAGTTTGGCATCTTATGGAATTTCTCAAATGTTCTTCAAAAGCAGCCCTAAATAAAGCACATTAAATATTAGGCTCTTTATCCACAAGTGCTGTTCAACTGGGCAAAGGAAATATTGGGCATTGGTTCCATTTGACAACAGGATTGTATGGCTTTCTTTCTAATTTTGGCCCAAACCAGGATAGAAATAGATACTCCCTAGATACTAGAAATTGCTGATACAATCATGGATGAAGTCATGCATTATGTAGCCCTTCCAATTCTCTATTCTATTCTATTCTATTTTCTATTCTATTCTATTCTATTCTATTCTATTCTAGTCTAGTCTAGTCTAGTCTAGTCTAGTCTAGTCTATTTATCTGGCTAAACATGGTTATATGTGGATTAAATAAATATGATGGACATTCCAGAGAGATTTCTTGTATGTCAACTAGTCATAAGTTTCAGGGCAAGAAAGGATCTTGGAAATGTTCTAGTCCAACTAGATAGATAGATAGATAGATAGATAGATAGATAGATAGATAGATAGATAGATAGATAGATAGATAGATAGATAGATAGATAGATAGATAGATAGATAGATAGATAGATAGATAGAGAAATAGATAGATAGATAGATAGATAGATAGATAGATAGATAGATAGATAGACAGACAGACAGACAGACAGACAGACAGACAGACAGACAGACAGACAGACAGACAAAAACACTTACACATACTATATACATGTGTATGGTGTGTTTGAGGGTATGGGTGTCTATACACACATATATACATACATATATATGTGTGTGTGTGTGCATGCATTTGTGTTTGTATGTATACATATGCAGTACATATACATATATGGTAGAGATGATAGATAGATAGATAGATAGATAGATAGATAGATAGATAGATAGATAGATAGATAGATAGATAGATGATAGATAGATAGATGATAGATAGATAGATAGATAGATAGATAGATAGATAGATAGATAGATAGATAGATAGATAGATAGATAACCTTTATTGTCATTTTTTTTATTGTGGACACACTGGCACACATTAAAAATGAAATTCTGTTTTCTGCTCTCAAAAATGTACACATACATAACACACATATAAATATGCTATATACATACATATGTATACACCTACACCCTTACATATAAATACATATAAATATTAATCACTGTCCATCTTGAATACATAGCAGAAAGAGGAAGGTTGAGAGTTCCCAAGGTTGAAACTGTATGGAACAAGACTGCGATGGAATCTGGATATTCAGCTAAGGATACCATAAAGCCTCTTCCCAGAAGATAACAAGGAAAACAGGTCATGAAGAGGATGTGTAGTGTCCCAGACAATCCTGTAGACCCTGCTCAAGCAATGCTTATATGTTGTGTCCTGGATGGAAGGGAATGAACTGCCAATAATCTTTTCTGCCATCCTCACCATTCTCTGCACCACCTTCCTGTCTGAAGCAGTAATGCTTCCAAACCAGACTGTAAAGCAATATGACAGGATGCTCTCAATCATTCCTCTCTAGAAAGTGGTAAGGATAGGAGAAGGAAGATGTACTTTTCTCATGCAACACAGAAATTGCAGGCGCTATTGTGCCTACTTCACCAGAGTCTCGCTGTTTGAGCAAACAAGCCAGCCTAATCGTTAGCTGCACACCCATAAATTTGATGCTGCTAACCAACTCCACAGGTGAATCATTAATACAACGAGGAGTGTGGCTGAGCCTGCCTTTTCTAGTCCAGCTCATGCCTAAGGCAGGAATCCACAGACTATCCCAAACAAATGGCTGCCCAGTCTTTGAAAACCTCCAGCAATGAAGCACCTATGACAGGAGACAGCATCTTTCACTGTGTAATAACCTTCACAGTCAGGAAATTACTCTTCATTTAAATTTGAATCTTTTTCTTAAAAACATCTACCCTCGAGAGGTTATTGAAGATTGCTAGAATACCCATATCCGTGTCAACATGGATCCATTAAGAACTATCCGTTGGTACAATTGTTCAACCAACTGCAAATTCTTCTTGTAGTGGGGCCATCCATCCCACATTGTTCTGTTTATCAAGAAGAAGATGGTTAACTTTATCAAATGCCTTACTAAAGTCTAAGTGCACTACATCCACAACATTCCTTTAGTCTACTAATCTAATCACTTGGGGGGAAGAGAGAGAGTAGTCAAAAAAAGAGATTAGTCTGGCATGACCTATTTTCAACCAAACCCCACTGACTTTGAAGAAAGAATTTGTTTCTTTATAAGTACTCTCCTCCTCCTCCTCCACCACCTCCTCCTCCTTCTCCTCCTTATCTTTTCCACCTCCGTTATTCCTATTATAACTGTTACTACAAGATATATATTTATTGCAGAAAATATATCAAGTGATTCCATACCTGGTTATTGATGTATGTGTTTTTTGAAGCTCTTTTTTAAAATGCAGATGCACAATTATGTCTTTGAAAAACTATATTTAATTTGTGGGAATTCTGTTAATTATTAATGTATATATCAAACTCAACTTAATGAGGTTGTCTTTCAAAATGAATTCTATCTCCAGGAGAAGCTATAACGGTGAACATATTGCTAGCTCACAAAGGTAGAGAGAATTTTCACCCATCTAAAGAAAAGCATTAGTATTCATCTTCAACACTGAACCTTATGAATCCTTATGTTTATAATATTTCTCAACTGGAATAAATCTTACAACTGATTATCACAGCATTTGGCATGGTGCCACCTGTAGTTCTGGGAACTGTGTTCAATCAACGTGTAAACCAGTGAAATGCCAGGAACTTTTTGAAAGATCAAGGGGGATGATTAGTTATTTAAGAATAAACAATGGTGAAATGTTGAGTACAGCTTCCTCTACAAGTCAGCAAGGAAGAATTTTTTCCATTGTTTAAAAATAAACATACATCTTTGTTATACTTTAGGATTTAGGTAGTTGACTCAAGTTTTGTTAACTTCCCAGCCTGCATTTATGAAAGTGAAGCAGAATATACTGATTAGATCTTGAATGAATACATTCTAGAGAATAAATTCATCCAGACCTGCCTTAGGATGGAGTCAGAGAAGTGCAGATTGTTTTGACACACACACACACGTCATAAGTTAATGGAACAAGGTGATGGAGGGCATTATTTGTTTATAAAACTATAGGGATTCCATGTCTCCTTCTAGTGCCAAACTTCTGCAAAGTTTTTGTTGGCCTTTAAGTTACCTTGAAATAATTGTGAAACCAAGAATAACATTATTTCTGAAACACAAATGCCACAAAGAAGAGGGGGTCAGCCTATTCTCCAAAGCCCCTGAAGGAAGGATAAGAAGCAATGGATGGAAATTAATCAAGGAGAGAAGCAACCCAGAACTAAGGAGAAATTTCCTGACAGAACAATTTTGTGGGGCTCAAAACTGGTAACACTAGTTAATTCATTCAAAGTTAAAAATTTCTCATTGGCATATCTTATAAGATCGACTCTTATGAAATCTGACACTGCTTTAATTAAAAGGCTGAGAGTTCGTAAAAACTACAGGAATGGCTAATCACGTTTTTGGATACTTTTGTATCTCATCATTTAGCATGTTATTTACCCATTAAAGGCATGCTTCTCAATGCATTTTAATACTGATTGGCTAAAATGATCTTCCACATTTCTTCTTTTGAAATGAAGTGTAAATACCTGGATGAAGCCATCTTTTTCATTCCCAGTTGCAACCCAGGTTGAGAGGAAGGGTGAGGAGAAACCAAAAGGATCACTAGACTAAACACAGAATGATCCTGTGGGAACCAAGGTCATTCCCACAGATGCTGGAAAGTGGAGAGAAGAAGTGTCACGGAACACGCCAATTGCCCTAATTGGGTAGTGTGATCAATAGCATAATAGGGGGAGGGAAGTTTTAATTTAATTACATTGAATTCCTGGGGGAAAAATTAGAGTTGGTTTCACTTTTAACTGTGCCAATATTATGTATCCAATAAACATGTTCTTTGAGGAAATGTCAAGCCTCGGAGTTCTGATTTGTCTGGGTCCATTAGTCGGAATCCTGACATTGACATTATTATTAAAATGCTTAAGTAGAACAATCTGGTGTTTCTTTTGTATTTCTTATTTGATATCCAGCATCAGATGTATTTATTATTTTATTTTTATTTCTAATGTTAATAATTCATGCATTGGCTGAGTTCATTTTCTCCAAACATATATTGGCTTGGAAGGATTAATTAGGCCATGAGAAGCTGAAGGAAATTGTTGATTTCTCCCAACAAGGATCTCACACTGTATTATTCCTCCTCTAAACAGGTCAACGGACTGCAGAAGTTTGGCTTTAGGATCACAGCATCCAGATCAGTAATTTTGGGATTGGATCTGATTTCTGTTTTATTTCAAACACAAGACTTTTCTAAATCCCCTGGGTCAAAATTAGTCTGCCTTTGTGCAGAACTTCCAAGAAGTTCTTATAAATTTATGGTCTTTATTGTTTTAATGATTTTTATGGTGTTTTTACTGAATGCCTTTAAGCTACCTAGAGTTGCCTGGGCAAGATGGGTGTCACAGAAGTTCCAGAATGCTCTTGTTTGGTCCAGGTCTCAAAATGGGCTGATGCACATGTGATCTAGAAGCACAGCTGTCCTTTTTCAGAAAAGCAAATCAACTGGCTGAGTCAAGCCAGCCTGCTTGATTGCTTTGATTTTTGAGTCATTGAACTGGGATGGCATAATTTTCTTGTTGCAATGTTGCAATAGAGCTGCATTGCACAGCTGAATTGCACAGGCCTGAATTAAAATTTTTAGGTATGAAGCACTTGTCACTGCAAGTTTGTGAGAAGTTTCCATAAGTTTCCAGAAAAGGATTATTCTTGAAGCTGAAACGTTAAAATATTAAAATACACAGTGAATCGAGGAGTCCTTGGTGGTCTCTGATCTGGCTTGTTTTCTTGCAGACGTTTCATTACCCTAACCAAGTAACATCATCAGTGCTACTAAGGAGTGCTGTTTGCTGTCAGTTTATGTTCTGGTGTCTTGCCTGTCTGTGTGGGTGGGGGCAGTCTTAGGATTTTTTGGTTGGGCTGTTTACTAATGGCTCTTTGGGTAACGAAACGTCTGCAAGAAAACAAGCAAATTCAGAGAGGATCAAGGATCCCTCACTTCAACCCTGAGCTACAAATAACTTCCTTCACTGGTAACACATAACGTACAAAACAGGAAGTTTATGTATCAGAACCCATCAGTGTTATAAGGTTTCTAAAAATCTGTCTAATAGCTTAGATATAGATTTGTTCATGTTTAGGGTAGGTTCACTGAAGTCAACAAAACAAAGCAATAATGACTAATTTACCCTTAAGTGGGTTAGAATTATAGAATTATGTTAAGTCTTGAATGAATGGGCTTAAATTGCAATACAGTAGATATTGATTGACTTTCAAGAGAAAAACTTTAACAGTGGAATACCTACAGGGATTTGCAGGTTTTTCCTCACTACAAGCTTCCAGAGAAAGCCTGTATGTTATATGGTACAAATATGACTTCTGGACTTCTGCATTAAGTAAAACAAAGAACTTGACAGAGGTCGGTTCCATACATATACTTCAGCTGCTTAATTCAGAACAAATTATTTGATTAAGATATGTTCATATGTATGTATATATATATATATATATATATATATATATATATATATATATATAAGTGCT
Source organism: Protobothrops mucrosquamatus (assembly GCF_001527695.2). NCBI lineage: Eukaryota > Metazoa > Chordata > Lepidosauria > Squamata > Viperidae > Protobothrops > Protobothrops mucrosquamatus. Next base: position 213,065 of record NW_015388450.1, read on the forward strand.
TTGAGATTGAGGACAGACCCAAAATAATATAGAGTTCAAAGCACTTCAGAATTATTTCAAATGCTTCGCCTTTCTCTTCCTCCACCAAATTTTAATATAGGTTTATAAGCCCTTGGTTATACAATTGGGTTACATTCTGTATCCTGATTTCTGAACAGTTCTTTCTAATATTCATTTTATGTCATAGCAATATAGATGGGCAGCTTCTTTACTGCATAAATAAAGATACGCTTATGCATTATAATTCTATTATGAATCAAGCAAAGCATAGAATCTCAGGAGGATAACCATTCTGCAACATCTGGAAATTGATTGGGAAATGTCCACTCATGCTAAGAGACTTATTATTTATTAGAGGAGTAATATTCTACTAATTGCATTAGACAAGGCAAGTGATCTCTCCTAAAATGTGTACAAAGTGGTGGAGTCTGAAATCACTTACATTGGTGAGTATTCATATATATCATTGGAAATTGGAGGTGGAAGAAGAGATGCTGATTTAGAGTCACCTCAATCTGAAAACCAGCTTTTAAACTACTGCAGTGTTGGTATGATCCCTAACATCTTCATAACCTCCATGAAGGTTTGGATTGTTTACTGGTCATGACAGTTGTTATTATCAAAGCCACAGGCAGTAAATCTATGAATATCAGCCATACGGAATAACTATATCCAAGTTTGCAAACAACCTTAATATGTCTGAGTCTGGCTGATCACTATATGACTCAGCATGCTAAATTAGTAGGTGATTGGCCCAATAAGCAACTTTTTTTTCCATTCATATCTTTCGAGTAAATCAGGAGTGTCACACTGCCAGCCTGCGAGCTCGATGCATCATAGCAATGGCAAAAAAAAGTCACAATACATCATAACACATCACATGACATTGCAAGTTTGACACCCATTGAGTAAATGTTTGAGCCATGAAATCCGTGGATGAAGCAGGGATTTTGAATGATAATCCATTTCCCCACTTTGTTCACCTCCATGCATGCTTTTAAAAAGATTGTATTAAGTTCTAATTAGAGCCAGCAATTAATTACATTTTACAAGAGTCCAGGCAAAATACACCTGGAGCTGCTAAAAACCAAATGCTGATTAAATGGCAGCAAACAGATGTCTTTGCTGACATCTTGTGATATTCTAGAATCCTTTTTTTTTCCCAGCCAAGATTTTGTGTATCTAGCTCAGGATATCTTTTCAATTGCAGGATTCAGTTATGCAACATACTCTGTGAGTAATAACAAACAGGTTGCATATATAACAAGCTTTCTTTCATTAGTAACACTCAGGTTCTTCCCCATTTCAGATTTCAAATCTAGCAAATAATTTCTAGGCACACTTCATTTCACAAAAGAAGCTCTGATGGCATTTCTCAGGTATGTTTTTTCTATGGTAAAAAGAATTAATGGTTTAGGCCTCTCTTCATTAAAAAAAAGATTGTACCAATTTATTCACTTTTTTGTGCTTTCTGTAACTAATCTAACTAAAGTAATTGGTTTTAGTTAGATTAGTCTTATATTTCAATGCATCAGGCATTTATGTAAGGATAACAGTTTCACTTCTATTTTTGCTCCCTTTCTAAGTAATTCCTAATATTTTCTTTACCCTTTTCTCTGTCAAAGAACATTGGCTGAATTGACAATTTCACTTAGCTTCCTATTGTGGACCAAGTGTACTTACAAGGCAATTCATGAATTAATTGTAACATTTGGATAGCTTGTCCCAAAGCCTGGCATTTTGCTCTTATCTTATCCATTCATCCAGAGATTGTTCTGGAAATATTTGCAGTTTATTTTCAATGTTAATCTTCTAAAGATACTCCAAAGATGGTATTTTTATTAGTTGGTAACTCTTTTGATAGATGATGTGTGAATTAATTAACAAAATCAATCACAGACCCTTAAAATACAGAATGGTTTGTTTGCATAATGAGCCACTGGTTTTTCTTATTTTTTTTAAAAAAGACATATGTACTTTTTAAAAAAGGATCAATACCACATATGGCAAAAAGAAGCATTTAAAGAACAAGAAATACAGATGAAAAAAATCTATTAGCCAAGCAAAATGACTGAGAATTAGGAAGGATAATACTAATGTTATTCAGCTGAATAATAGCAAATCTTACCAAGGCAGATAAACAGCAAATACATGGTGATGCATACTGCATATTGTCTTTTCTCTTTTTTAAGAAAATGTATTTTTTTTCTTATGATGACATTTTTGAGCTAATAACATTACAATCAACCACAAAATCTCCATGCCTCCCAAAAGATTAAATAGTAAATTATACCAAAACTAGGTGACAATGGATAAAACAGTTGAGCACAAAAACTTGGTCTAATAAAATGTATTAATCCAGGAGAGCAAATGGACAAAGAAAGAAAATGTCTGTCTATGGGCTTTTCTGCAGGACAGCCTTCAGATGCTTGTTTCCCATATTGTCTTGCTTTCAATCCATTCTTCAGCTTTGAAAATGATGCTGGCCAGGTGTTCTGTCCAAACAATGGTTATGCCAGCATTCACATGTGGAGTCCTCTGATTCTTTAGATCACTTACCCATCACAGAGAAGAAAACCATTCTGGGTGGCTCTTTGGAGATATGTGGTTTCCATTGACTGTGATGGAATATCCAGCTAGAATGGTGTGTGTGTGTGTGTGTGTGTGTGTGTGTGTGTGTGTGTGTGTGTGTGTGTGTGTGTAATGGAGAGACTGGCAAGCTGGAATCCCTGCAGGAGATGAAATAATGGAGACACCCCCCCCCCAAAAAAAGCCTTTATCTGCCTTTTCCCAAGAAAATGCAGTTAATTTGGCAAGATTCTTGTAAATAGGCGAACAGCAATAAAGAAGCAAGTCTGATCAGCATGCAGTGATATTGTGGTTCCTTATTTCTAACATTGATATACCTTTTATATGATCACCTTTGTGCCTACCTACCTTCTGCAGGTCCAACTGGGAGTCTGCACAAAATCAAAAGAAGAAGAATCCAGGCATTTCCCTTCAGAAGAGTGAAGGCAATCTAGGATGAAAGAGTTATGGATACCAGCAACTGTAAAGGTTATTTTTTATTTCTATTTTTCAGTTCATATAATTCCCACAATATCCTTTAAAAGATATATTATCACCAATGAAATAAAGCACAAGTTCAACATTCCCAGTGGAATTGAAATAGCATTCAGTCAAGAAACAACTTGGATACATTGTCATACATTGGATGCCATCCTGATCCAGGATAATCTGATTTGTTTAGCAGTTCTGAAGAACATATAGTTGAAAGGTAGAGGTTGGAGCAGCTTAGCTTTCCAACAAGTCCTTCCTTAAATTTTATAGTGAACTATATTTAAAGAGCTAATTTTTAAGAGGCAAATTGAAAGAGAATTTAGTTTTTTATTGTGTTGTTTGATATATAGAGTAATCATTTAATTACCTAGTTCATGAGATTTTTTTTTATCCAAGTATATTTAAAAATACACATTCACAAAAGTACAATATGATTATTTTTTTAAAAATAGTACTAACAAGGAGAACAACTAGAGTAGTCACCGAATTCAAAGACAGAAATCAAAGAGGCATGCTTCAAATAAAATGTTGGCTGCTAATTAAAAAGAATTTTAAGAGAACCAGAAGAAATACAAATTGTATTAAGCATTTGAAATAATCTTTGAATAAAATACTTCATTAGGATAAGGAAAACAGAATGAAACTGCAGGACACTTAACATTAATAAAATAAACTGAAAATAATACATAGAGCTTTTTCCCCTAGAAAGAGCATTATTGCTATTAACTCCCATATATTGAATTGCATTTTTGGTCCAACTAGCACCCTCACATCAGGAAGAGATGTCTCTGCAGCTTACTGATGGGATCTCTGAAAGATCTGCTGATTGAGATCCTTTGGACAGAATCCCAGACTACAGGATGAAATCAAAATTTCTACATTGCTCTACCAGGACCGTTTTTCCTACAGTAGTAGATGGTTGGTTTCCTACAGTAGTAGATGGTTGGTTAATTTGCTGCCTATTGGATAAACACATTTCATTGGAACTCTGATTTAACTAAATTCAGATATTTAATTGGCAAGTTGAATAAAGTGATTGCATGATTTCATTCATGGGACAAGACAAAAGAGTCCCACATTCCCATCAATTATTGAAAAGAACAGCAAATGTGTTGTCTTTCATGTTTTGTGTCTTCATGTCTATAATTTCTAAAATTATCTTCATCATTGTTAATAAACTTTTTCCAGGTTATTTTTCTTTCTGGTTTTTACCCTCCTCCCATTTTCCCTCATAAAAATGTGATATAGAAGGGATTGAGATCATAGAATCATAAGGCTGGAAGTTACTTTGGTGGTGTTTTAGTCAACCCCCTACCCAAGGCAGGAGTCCTTATACCATCCCAGACAAATGGTTGTCCAATCTTTTATTGAAAACCTCCAGCAATGAAGAACACACAATTCCAGGAGACAAGCTATTCCACTGGTTAATCATTCTCACTGTCAGGAAATTCCTCCTTATTTCCAAATTGGATCTCCCTCTGACAATTTCCACCCACTGTTTATTGTCTTGCCCTCAGGTGCTTTGGATAATGGGTTGACCCACTCTTCTCTGTGACAGCCCTTCAAGTGTTAGAAGATTACTATCTAGCCCAAAATAGTAGCCTTCTAATATTTCCGCTACTGTCAGCTAGTGAGTTTCTGTGTCTCAATATGGACTTGAACATGAGTGTCTCAGATGCCAAATCAACCTCTTAACAACTACATTGCTTGCTTTCTAAGAGAGGACTCAGTCATAGCTTTAGCATCCCATCTACTCTTGGGAGAGTCATAACTGCAGTATTACACCATACCTGTTTTAGATGAGACTTCACTTTCAGATTTACAGCTTAACAATATAACAATGTTCAGACCTCATTACTTATCCATCCTTTGTTTGCCTGATGAAAAGTTCTTAAGAACTTGAAAGCCTGCTTTCTCTTCTGTGACCTTGCATTGCCCTAATAAAGGATTTGACTTTACATGAATTTGGAATTAGTTGCTTCTGGATTTTGTTTAACTTGAATACTAATTTAGACTATTAAAATGGAATTCCTTGCAAGGACACGGGTACACAGAGCAGTCATTCTAAATAGCCCTGTGAGTTTAATCTTATATATTAAAGTGAGACTTTGAGGTTTTGCTACCTCAGTCAATGTTGTTGTCTCAGTAGAGTTTAACTGCTGATTTCTGAAGGTGATTTTGAAACCAATCTTACATAACGGAATGATACCACAATTTGTCTTTATGTCAATCGTGATATAAAAGAGTAGACATAGCTTAAACACATTTGCCTACGATCCTACCTGAAGATATAACGGGGCTCATATTACAAGGAATTCAGCTGTATAAATACACCATGCCATCTGTATATGGCAGGGGAATTGAGCCGGTAGAAGCCCAAGACCTATGTCAATGTTCTCACAGAAGGACTGTTTATGAACAGATGTTATGTGGTGTTTTTCACAGAAAATGGACTCTGGAGAGAGAAAATGTCTATCAATTACTGAGGTATTATGTAGAGCAGCAATTTTTAACCTTGAGAATGATACTTCTCTATGGAAAAAAAAAGCCTCAAAGTCTATGACCACTTCCTTTGTGTAAAGTAGGATATGGCCTTATATATTATGCTGAACTTTGATATTTTTTTCCCTTGTAATATAAAGAGTATTCTGTTTGAAAGAACAGTATGCCACACAGACCATTAACCTTTCAAAACCTGAAAGAAGTTTAATATATATAGATTTTCCCAACAAGAGATGTAAAAATGACTTTTACTTTAAGGTAGGATACCTGAATAAATTAAGAGGCAAGCACCCAGGAAAGGAGAAATTGCATGAATAGTGTAGCAATATATAGCATTTATATAGTGGTGTACGAGTGTTCAAAGCATTTCCCATCCATCATCCCAACAATTCTTACAACATCCCTGTAGATCAGCCAATATTATTATCAGGTCACATAGGACAAACATGAAAAGATAAAGGCTTTCTTTTTCCTGACATTATCCACAGAAAAGACAGCAATATAAGAAAGCAATATTAGCTAAATATTCAAGGAAGAGACGGAACCCAAGTTACTAATTCCTACTTTTTATTCAAGTGAATATTACAAAGAACGGGCTTGTTCTCAGAGGCAAAAATGATGGAACTTCATGTCTATGGAGATCCTCAGTCATCCAGGTCATGGTTGTCCCAAAACTGTTTTTTCAAGAGGCAACTGGACTTTCTTGTTTTTCTTTGAAGACGTTTCACTTCTCATCCAAGAAGCTTCTTTTGCTCTGACTGAATGGTGGGGAATGGAAGGATTTATATTCCTTGCAGACAACTGGTCATTTGCCTGGAATATAAATCCTACCATTCTCCATCATCCAGTGAGAGCTGAAGAAGCTTCTTGGATGAGAAGCAAAACATCTTCAAAGGAAAGCAAGAAAGTCCAGTTGCCTCTTGAAAAAGCACTTTTGGGACAACAATGGAGCTTCATGGCAATTCAAATTTTTAAAGAATAAATTAATTGTGCAGTTATCAATCACAAGCTAAAGTAAAACATTTAGATACCACACTGGGCAAGATCTACTCCAGGAAGGTCTCTTTAATGCTAGTTGTGAGTAAATACATAATCTTACAAATGCAAAAGGAATTTCCCAATCTCAACTATTATGAGTTAATTAAGACAGAATCTCTTTCATTTAAAACTCTGAAAGCGAGATGAGTGGTATTTAAATTTGAATAAAATAAAACAAGACAGAACAGAACAGAACAGAACAGAACAGAATAGAATAGAATAGAATAGAATAGAATAGAATAGAATAGAATGCACATCGTCCCCAATTTCTGTATCTGGCTAAATTGCCATTTCTGAAATAAGCTATCAACTGACTCACGTTCTATTTTTTTAATTTTTATTTTTGTTCTCTTTTCCTTGTCCATTCTCTAAATTTCTGCCATCGGGATACTTAGATTATTCCAGCCAATGGTCACTTTAGACTTTTGAATGGTTCTCTTGTCAAAACCAATCAAGATCAAGAAGATAAGGGGACCACACCTAAACTAGACAGGCATTTACATGAAATTAAGAGTGTAGTAACAAGGATATTCAATGAATCAAACGCACTTCATATGATTGCTTCACTGTATTTAATAACATTCTCTTCTCAGCACATCAGAAATGACAATCTGGAGGCAATTTTAAAGAGACTCGGGAGGCCCTTTTAAGATCATTTGCAATACAAGAGGCTCACATTTGCACCCTTAATTTGGCAAAAAGTATGCAGCTACTGGCTCTGTTAAATTGCCATTGTTTCCAACCATGTTCCCTTTAACTCTGGATTTGCAAATATGATAGCAGACAGTCATGCCTTAGTCTCATTCTGAATGGATTACTGGAACACACTTTACATGGGGCTTTCCTTGAAGACCATTTGGAAGCTGCAGCTGGTCCAGACACACAGTTCAGGTTGCCATTTGATTTGCCCATCATACACAACTATTGAACAAGTTGAACTGGCTTCCAGTTTCTTTTGAAATACAATTAAAGGTTGTTATCACCTGAAGCTCTGTCTGACCCAAAATCAGATTTTTTTATAGGACTATTTTTCCCTGAAGATATCTGGCTATCACACTAGGTCAGGTGGGGTATGCATGCTTCAGGTCCTTTCACTTAATTACTGTGATCAGTTGCTACTTCGGAGGCATGCCTTCTCTGTAGTTTGGAACAGCCTCCAACAAGACAGGCCCTACACTGTTAATCTTCTGTACGGCCACAAAGACCTGGAGAATGTAGTATTGCAGGCTAGTTCTGCTGTCTGCCAGGAGTTCAATCCTGACCAACTCAAGGCTGGTCAGCCTTCCATCCTTCTGAGGTCAGTAAAATGAGGATCCAGATTGTTGGGGTCAATAGGCTGACTCTGTAAACCACTTAGAGAAGGCTGTAAAATACTGTGAAGCAGTATATAAGTCTAAGTGCTCTTTCTATTGCTATTTTTCCCTAGGTATCTGACAAGGATGGGCCTGTGTTTGTAGAATTGATGGGGATGTTATTTTATTTTGTAGCTGTTTTATTGTTTTAATGTTATTAACATGGTTTTAATTGTTTTATAATTTTAGAATTGCAAGAGTCACTTGGTTGAGTTTGGTAGCTAAAGAAATTGAATAAATAAAAATAAGTGCAATGCTCCTTTTATGGGTGATATGATTTTTTTTCTTTTTTGCTGTATGTGAGAGCTACACATATACTCTGTAAATTGCTAAGGAGAGTCCGAGCTTTCTCTCTTATGTCCTACAGACATTCCAAACTCTGATGTCTCTTTGGAAACTACTGTAGGAAAGAGCCTCTTCCCCCTTGCAATTCATGACTATATTCCACCATACTACAGTGTGTGTTTTATTTATCCTGAAATGAATATCTTGGTTCATTTTCTTGAAAAAAGCTTGGAGGCCCATTGGGTTGCCAGTTAAAGTCTCATTGTTGTAAGTAGAGGACAAGCAATTGTTAAATTAGGAATAACATGAGCATCCCTTCCGTCCAGAGACAATGGTATGTTAGACAAACTTGTCCCAGTTCACTTCGACCTATATAATGGAAAATTAAATCAATTAGTATTTATTTGATTTTAATAATAAGCTAACTGAGATAAGTTTAGCTTTATATTCAGTATTTATATAAGTATTTATATAAAGATAATTTTTACTTACAATTATCCAGTTTTATACAGCTTTAGATCTTTTTCCTTTTACATATTTATTTCCTGTTCTACTCTTTTTCTTGGTTTTCCTTTCTAATAACTATTTTGAAGGAAAGAAAATATAAAGGAAAAAAGAAGGGTATTAAGATAGCCAAAAAAGAAAGATCATGTGATTTGATATACATTCCAGCATGATATTAGCTTTATAAACTAAGTATAGTTTAAACCAGATTTGATTTTCCTGTTGCTTGTGATTGATACAATTTATAGTACAAGAAATACAATAGCAAAGCGGTCAAATACTTGACTAAACTTTCAGTTAGGGGTGTACTGTGTGTGTAGAGAATGTTTAGAATTTGCTTTTTATGAATTCAGTATGGAAATTATTAATTTGGCTTCAAAAATTTTCGCAGAACTATTTTCTCATCCACTGGCTACTGCAGTTTTCTGAATGCAATAATAGAATTTGACTCTCAGTGCAAATTTTTATATTGTTTCTATTTCTGCATAAAACTACACTTTCTAAAAGCAGAAGGATATACATAGCAAATCATCTTTCTCTTATCTCAATCAAACAAGTTCAGAGAGGAAGAAACAAATCCTTCAAAAAGCTAGGATTTTTCAGCAAGATCATTTTTTAAATGCAACATGATTTTTTTTCCCCACAGGCTCAAAGGCAAAAATGACGCGGTCGAGGATTGTCGTATGGAACACATTTTGCTCAGACAGAAGTAACCATAGAATTTATTAAATGATTTATATATATATAAATGAATACAGAAGGAAAAATCAGAGAGCATACATATAATCTGGGGATGTCTAGGTTAAGGCAAAAAGAATATGAATGCAAATGCAGACAAAGGTGTATAATTCTACTTGTATTGTAACACAAAACTAAAACTGAAATAGTTTTATTTCTATAGGGAGCATCGTGGTAAAAATAAAAAAGATGCCTGTCTATCCTGCATTACTACTGAGAAACTGGTGGGGCACTCCAGAGCAACAAATATAAAAATGATAGTCAAGTAGATTGATTTGTCCTTAATATTTAATTTAGTAAATACAGTCATGTATTAATGAAAATGGTTGTATTTGAATATTCCATCTAAACAACAATTGTGACCTTTTAAAGTATATTCAGATATTTTATTTTGCAGAGATAAATTAAATGATCCTTCAAGTGACCACTGGGGCAAATGGCATATTTAACTTTTAGAAGAAACACTATGCCTAGTTCCTGGTTGGTTGGTTGGTTGGTTGGTTGGTTGGTTGGTTGGAAATCCATCCATCCATCCATCCATCCACCCATCCACCCACCCACCCACCCACCCACCCATCCATCTTAATAGAAGAGAATATCTGCAGCTCAGGGTTGAACTGTGGAGTCCTTTCTGTTCTCTGAGCTTGGTTCTTTGCTTGCAGATATTTCATTAACCAATAAGGCAATACTATCATTACTAGTGAGTGTGGCATTTGCTCTTTGTTTATGTATAGTAGCTTGCCCTGCCACTGTTGTTCGGGCATGTGGTATTACCTAGTCAGGTAATGAAATGTCTTCAAGCAAACAAACAATCCCATAGAGCAGCAAAAACTCCATATATCTTATTTATTCAATTAAAAAAATTCCAAGAGCAGTTGTATGTATAACTGTTCTCTTCATCAGCTAAATGCTAATGTTTTATTTATGTGCACTGAAAAGAGAAGAAATAACTGAATTGATGTTTACCTAACAAGCTGCAAGGTTTAAAAAAAAAAAAAAAAAAAAAGCACAGTAACATAGCAATAGAGTTCATAAGTATCCTGACTTATAATTTTCGATGTCAACATTGGAATTGCAGAAAGAGCTTATGCAGACATTGCACGTATACAAGTGCAGTTTAGATCTGCATCTATAAAAATAACATCTGTTTAAGCATACATTACATTTAAAAATAACTGTACAGTGATCAGCTGCTTAAGTACAGTTAACCAGATGTCGTTTTAAAGTGCCAGATGGAACAATGAAACGAAGATTGAAAATTAAAAAATACTGTGAAAGGTCAAATCAATTAAGCAACCTGTTTTGTTGGCATGTAACAGTTAAAAGTAAGTTTAAACTACTTAAGGAGTGAGCAGTATGAAGATGAAGCAGTTAATTTTAACTTGCTATTTAGAAATGATAATGATAAAATGTTAGTTGTTAACATTTACTGTAGGATTGCTTCATGAGTCTCTCACATTCTACCCCCCACCCTAGTGAAATTCCACTAAAATGTAATTTTTCCCTCTCTTCTGGAAAAGATAAATAAAATTAGCTACTGAATTTGAACTATCAAGTCCTTAATTCTTACTCATGTTGATTAGAGCATACTCATTTTAAATAAATGATTTTAAAAGACCATGCCGCCACTACCACCCCGTGAATGAAAGCAGACTTTTCTGTTTTTCTTCTAAATCATTAAAAAGGGGGATTGTTTGCAGGAGAGATAAGTATAGATCAACTCATCTATACAAATATCAAAAAATAATTCATTTATTCCATAATGCTGAAAACTAGGCAGATTTCTGAAAAGCACAATTCATGGATAGAAAAAAAACGTAAATACGTATCCATAATATGGGATGTGAGAGTTCATATTAACTTCTAAGCTCTTCCCTAATGTATAAATTCACATCTATGTGAACAATCCCTTCTTATGAGGTTAAATTGCTATAAGGAAATACTGCATCTATATGGAACTGTCTTTGTAGATGCTCTAGAACAGGGGTGTCAAACTGCCGGCCCGCAGGCCAGATGCGTCACGACAAAACCATGCCCACCCCATTGCCAGCAATTGGGGAAAAAGCTCTGATACGTTGTGCAACGTCACATGACATCATGAATTTGACATGTCTGCTCTAGAAGATTCAGCACGCTGAATATGTTACCAATAAAGGAGAATATTTGTAGCTCAGGTTGAAATCAACCTGATAAACAATAGCTACATACTGTGCAAAAGAGACAGTCAAGCAGCTAAAAAGGGAACAAAAAGACCAAAACACCTTCCCACCATCAATCAGCACCCAGATGAGGATAGATTAACATTACCCCAACAATCAAGAAGTAAACAATACCCCAATCCAGGAACCACCAAGCAAGCTAACAGTAAGCAGCCCAATCAAAGAACCTTTAAGATCACTCCCACCAACACTGACAGGGCAAGCCACTAGAATATAAACTGAGAGCAAACCCCACTCCTTACCAGCATTGATGGGGTTACTTAGTTTGTGTAATAAAACATCTGCAAAAACAAAAACCAACCAAGCTCAGACAGCACCAAGGACTCCTCAAAGTGAATATGCTGCTAAAGCTCTAATTCATATTTCATCAATACAAACATGGTATAACTTGGATACGATTCAAAATAGAACATAGAACATAGAATACAATAATAGGGTTGGAAGGGACCTTGGAGGTCTTCTAGACCAACCTCCTGCCCATGGCAGGAGATCCTATACCATTCTGGATTTTCTTCGGGCTTGATGAGATGGATACATGTGATCATAGAAAAAAATATCATTTATTATTATTATTGACTAGGGGGGGACACGGTAGTAATATTCCAATATTTGAGGAGCTGCCACAAAGAAGAGGGAGTCAGCTTATTTTCCAAAGCACCAAAAGGCAAGATAAGAAACAATGGATGGAAACTAATCAAGGAGAGAAGCAACCTGGAATTAAAGAGAAACTTCCTAACAGTGAGGACAATTAACCAGTGGAACATCTTGCCTTCAGAAGTTGTAGGGGCTTCATCACTGGAGGTTTTTTAAAAAGACTGGACAGCCATCTATCTGAAATGGTATAGGGGAGTGGTATCAAACTCGCAACGTCATGTGACGTGTCGCAACGTATTGCGACTTTTTTCCCATTGCCAGGAATGGGGTGGGTGCGGCTTCAGCATGACGCATCCGGCCCATGGGCCGGCATTTTGACACCCTTGGTATAGGGTCTCCTATAGGTCCAAGGTCCCTTCCAGCTCTATTCTGATTGATTGAAGAAGGACTGCCCATCCTTCACTCTGGGTCACATTATCAGGAGAAAGACCGGAAGGGACTGAGAATGGAACAATGGGCATTTCGAATTAGTACTCAGCTGTCCATCCTATGCATTGGGTAATCAGACACTTGCTCCTTCAGCCAAATCTATCCCTCAAAGCTATTGTTATGGGGCTAAAATGAAAAAAGACACCCTTTGTGCACTGTGTTGAGATTTCAGAGGAAAATAAATAAACACCAAGCCAACTATCTTATGACAAACAAGGAAAACTCTTAATCTATTATCATACCTACAAGCTCACATATAAAATCTTGACTCATCAGCAAGAGTTCTGGACTTTTGAAGAGGCTACCAAAAAAGCATGCCACAGATAAATGTAGAAGGTTTACTTTGGCTTCTGCCTAAGGATGCTGCTAGATGTAAGAATACATTACCTAAATTAAACTTTTCAAACATTTTTCTCCATGGCTTTTCATGGATGTATGTGAAAATGTTCTGACTTCTGCATGGAAATATCATCTTGAAACAGTTAAAGATCTCTGTAGATGTCCTATTTAAAAAGAGACTTATAGTATGTATTCATAAACTATAATTTCTATAAATGAGTTTATTTCAGGTAGTTTCCGGTAGTTTCCTGCCTGAGCAGGGGGTTGGACTAGATGACCTCCAAGGTCCCTTCCAACATCATCATCATCATCATCATCATNTATTATTATTATTATTATTATTATTATTATTATTATTATTATTATTATTATTATTATTATTATTATTTGTAAATATAAAATACAAACTATTTAGGACAATGATTACAATGAGCAATCACACACCTAGAGTGTTGGATAGTAAAATGTATCATGTCTATACATTTTCTTCAGTTCTTTAATAAATTTCGTCCTGCACTTTATGCCAGTATGAGATGATGTTATCATTCAATTCACAAAAGGTTTATAAACCTGGGATTGTTATATTCCCAAAGGTGTTTTTTCAAAAGGCAGTTTGGACTATATTTTTGTTTGAAGATGTTTTGCTTCTCATCCAAGAAGCAAAATTTAGTCCCCTCTTCAGTTTGGGACTAAATTGAAGTGAAGAAGCTTCTTAGATGAGAAGTGAAACATCTTCAAGAAAAAACAAAGTCCAGTTGCCTTTTGAAAAAGCGCCTTTGGGACAACCATCACCTGGGTGACTGAGACGCTCCATAGACAGATGGTTATTTCATGTTTCTTTCTATTTAGAATATGCTTGCTAAGATATAATCTCCATTATAACACACTGCACTTATTTTCATTTCTCAAAGAAATGTCTTTGTGTCTGTGTGAGTATGTCTGTACATGCCTGCGACAGTGTGGGCATGTGTGGTTGATCAGCAAAGCTGTCATTTTTAATCCTTTTCTTTCCATCATTTCTCCTTTAGACTGAGAAACGTCTCAGTCTAAAACACTTGTAGAGGCTGCGCACAGTGAAATACTAGTAGCATTTTCAAAATCTAAAACAGAACAGTGTCATAAAGACAGAACAAAAGAAATTAAAACACTAGCTATGCCACAGTTGTCTTATGCAGCAGTTAGAAATTTAATTATTTTATCTCATAGAATAATGTGCCCTTCAGAAATCATTTTGGACTAGATGTTTCAAACCAATGATCTGTAGTTAATTATCTTTAATAACTGTTGCACATTATGGTTAGATCTATGTTTTTGCTAAACCAATTAATAATATCTTCATTAGTATAAAGACAAGGTAGCTGGATTCTTTCATTTTTCACGCTGAAAGAGTAGATATTTTAAACACAGCAATTTACTTTAGCCATACATTCCCAATGATATGACTAATTAATGAGACTTCAAAGACATATAACTTCCAAAAGCTACTTATTTTCAAGTGATTGTTCAACATTTAATGACATTACATTGAGGCCCTGAAACCCTAACTTTCTAAATGTAGAATATGTTAAAACTCTTTTAAAACAGCAAGCCAAGTGGCACTCCGAGTAATGCTTAATGGTGAATGGAATCCATATTTCTTCTTAACAAACTTGCTGGATATCAAAGTAATCATACTAACAGTTGATCGCATCTCTTTGCTCACGAGTCATGAATATCTGTTAAGCTGAGTCATTGTTTTTTAACTAAGACAATTCTAAATTGATGAGGAAAGAAGACTCTTCAAAGATTTTGGCTTTGAAAGTTCAAACTTTGGATCTATTTAGATATCTACTGTAAGAAAACTAACCATGCAAAACAAGACAATAAATTCATAAAGTTAGCCTGATTAAGTGGGTATTAGCCTGCATTTTCACAATCTACTAAATGTAATCTGAGTGAATAGATTTAGATGTTACAGCACAGAGGACAACTTGCTGTTTATCTGTATTTCTCTAGGAGGACTAATATCTAGCTTTTTGACAAGACTTAACATTTTAGCTCTTCTTTGAAAAAATAGGCTCTATAACCTGGGTAATCTGAAAGGGTAGATTTAAATTCAAAACATTAACCATGTAAAAGTGAGATCTAAAATTGAATTAATAAGCTTCAATATGCTACTTCTAACCAAGTTTGCAATCGAAAAATATGGTAGATAACCAAAATGATCTTTCACTCTCTTTTTTCATCCAGAATAGCTCCCATTGTGGGAGGTACCTGTTACATCCATCTGTCTTTGTTATTTTTTTTATATTTATATTAATCAAATTTATATAGCCTAGCAGCTAAGCATGAAGAACAAAGAAGGAAGTTAAATGTTGCATTGCTAAATAGCAGCTTTTTAAAAAAAAGTTTATTTATTCTATTATCACCAAAGATAAAAGAAAAGGGGGAAAAACAGACTAACATCAAAAAGAAAAAAAAATGATATGTGCAAAAAAAAAAAGGAATTTTTTTACTACAAAAATGTTTGTGGACAATCAAAACTACCCAATGCTCCTCTAACCATACACATTTCTCGTGGTCCAAGAGCCAGAATGTGACAACATTGGCACTTTTTCCACCTGACTTTGGTTCTTAGGCAAACTTAGGTCTTTCCAGCTCCAGTTCTTAATCTATGTCAGGGGTCTTCAAACTTGGCCCTTTTATGACTTGTGGACTTCAACTCCCAGAATTCCTCAGCCAGCGTTCCTGGCTGAGGAATTCTGGGAGTTGAAGTCCACAAGTCATAAAAGGGCAAGTTTGAAGACCCCTGATCTATGTAATGGAGAAAACAGCATCTACGGTGAGAATAAAGACATTTACAGAGCAGCTCTATCTTCGAGTCAGTGTGCTCACTGCTCATTGAATCAGTGTTACCAGCAGGATGGAATGACAATGAGAAGTGTTAATTCTCAATGAGATGCTTCACGTTGCTTCAAATCCACTTCTAGTACTTCTGGTAGTTGACCAACAGTCTCTTTCAGCTTTTGGGACTACCTGTTCTGAGACCTTAGAAGTCTGCCTGGTTTCACTTTTTAGATGTAAAGGCAAAGTGCTTCACTCAAATTTTATAAAAATAAAACATCCCTTCAGGTTTTCACACAGCCCTAGAATGTCTCAATTTCAGGAAGAGCCAACTTTGAGGTCTAGCATACACGATGAAGATGGAAACTGACTAACCCTATGGTCAAAAAATGTTATCCTTGGATTCCAGCCCCAAAATTACAAAATGCTTTGCACAACCATATACTGCTAATCCATTCTAGATACACAGAAGAAATTTGGAATCTGCAAAACTCCAAGGAGATTCCACATTGTTTTTAAAAAGTTGCTGTCTAGTTTTATCCATCATGGGTACTGCAGCTCTGCTTATACAAAATGTAGTAGAAATCTTTTAAACTATTGTGAGTTTACCATTGCCAAGTAGGCAGCCAGATCTATGATAAATAGTGGCAAGTCTAGATTTTCTAATTTAGTTATTTCTATGGTAATCAGCTTAATTATAAGCATTTGTCTTCATAAATATCTAGTAGACTTTTTTCAACTTGTATTCTTGGATGCTTAAGAGACTTTACATATAATTCCATACATTAAACCATGTTTGCTACCCTAACAGTGACTCACTAAATTGATCAGTGACTCAATTTACAAATGAAACCATTGTTTGAATGGTTAATTAATATGTGACAGAAGAGGAGGACAAATAATAGAGGAAGGAAGGAAGGAAGGAAGGAATGAAGGACAACATAAATAAAAATAGCATTAGCATTATTGATGGAGAATGGCTATTATAATTATTACATAGGAGAAAAAAGAGGTATAATAGGAAAAAGCATCAATGCTTTTTTGGAAGCTTTCATTCAGCCTAATGTGAATTTTGAAAGAGAAAATATAGCATGTTTGGAGCTCTGTAGGAGCTTAAAAACTGTATCAGTTTTCTTGAAAATGGCCAATTCAATCCAAGTAGACGTGACTCAGCAGGAAGATCACTAAAAAAAATCATGTTCTAATAGGAAAGGCATCTTGAAGACTTATCAGCTTGGATAAGATGGGAAACTGTGACATTTTTCTCAAATGCCACACTTCAGAAAATGTGTGTTTTATTGCTACTCTTCTGTAAATGGTGCCAAAGTGTATAGAAAGCTGGCTTTCTTTGTCTTTTAATAAAATATTCTAGAGTATTCAAAATACGTAAGAAGCTAAAGTTAATTGAACATTTTCCTAAGATTTAGGAAGGAAGGAAGAAATTTTCAAATATTTTCTTTCTGATTTGTGCTATTCTCTCATGAAGCTCTGTACATATTTTTTTTAATTTTTAATCTATTCTAATTCTGAAAATCTGGTTCAGTTACAACACTGAAGAAAAGCAAATAATCAAATTGCTCTGAGATGTGTTACTAACAAGCTTCTTTGTTAATTTATAGACGGTTAGAATTAATAAATCAGGTATCTCAGGTTGCTTAAGATTGTGGTTTTCACTGGCCTTTTTGAGAAAGGTGGTTTACCAACAATCTTCAAGGAACTCTGTGCACTTATATTGCAGTTATCAACTGTGCAGTTTTTCATAAAACTCGTAAATTGCTTGCATAAATCTGGTAGTGAAAATGGCATTCTTTAGAGAAATCCAAATATTGCTAGGGGGAATTTTGAAAATTCTAAGACAATAAATCTTTGTGAAAACCTATAACTTTACTGGAGATTTAATTATAAGGATGGGCAAATCTGTCAGTTCTGATTTCTCTCAGTTTCAGTTTTCCTGACTGTACATTCATTTTGGCCTGCTTCTGCAACAATTGGCGAAAGAAAACCTGTGTGTATTTCTCTGTGCATTTCTATTAATCCACCAACCTACTTTTTTGCAAGTGTTCTTTCTTCAAATTGTGGACGCTTTTTTTTTTCTGAAGTGCAAGTCACATTCCAAGTTCAAATTTCATTGCACAAATGGACCCTATCATATCAATTCTAGAACTTGATAGGTTCATGTAAAATATGAGACTCAATGAATTCCTATCCCTGGCAACAGATAAGTTTAGATAAAATTAGCCGCTTGTCAATTCAAGGAGGAGGAGGAGGAGGAAGAGGTGGAGGAGGAGGGGAAGGGGAGGAGGAGGGGAAGAGAGGAGGAGGGGTGGAAGGGGAGGAGGGGAAGGGGGAGGGGGAGGGAGGAGGGAGGAGGATGAAGAGGAGGAGGAGGGGGAAGGAGAAGGGCGGAGAAGTAGGGGAAGGGGAAGAGGAGGAAGAGGAGGGGAAGGGAGGAGGAGGAGGAGGGGAAGGGGAGGAGGAGAAGGGGAAGGAGAAGGAGGAGGGAGGAGGAGGAGGGGAAGGGGAAGAGGAGGAGGGGAAGGGAGGAGGAGGAGGAAGAGGAGGGGAGGGGAAGCGGAGGAGGAGGAATTAAAGTAGAAATAAATTGTACAGTAGGTCAAGTCTGAAAACATGTTGACTCCTTGTTTTGCTTCTGCCATCCTAAGTTTCAAATTTCATAGTTTAGTCAAATGTACAACGCCTTGCTATAATTATTCCAATAAAGGTAACCCAAAGGTCAAATCCTGTGATGATGAAATAAAATGAAATCCATGAAAGGAAACATTGGCTATAACTGTCCCATAGTTTCAGTGAATGTGACACAATTTTCTCATTTTAAAGTTAAATTATTTCAAGAAAAAGATACCTAGCCGTTATTTGAGGTACATGACGTAAGTATTGCCATGCCTTACTGCCAACTGTTGGCTTTCAGGACAGAGGGCAGCCAAATGTGTCAGGCACTGAGTAGGAACACAATATTTGCAAAAGGATTTTGCACACTTATGGTAGCTCAACACATCTATTTTTGTCCTGAGTTGAGCGATTAGCATATGTGATTAAGATATGCCTCTTCTAGGTTAGTTCTGTTCAATCTACTAAAGCAGACTAGTCCAAGAAAACATGTCTGCCAAGTTTTCAATCACTAATGCTTAATAAATATGGTTTTGTTGCAAAAAGTATCCTTTGGTTAAAAAACATCAGACTTTATTATATTGGAAAACCATGGAGAAATTAATGGAAAATAAGGGTGATTTGATCTTCAATTTTCCATGCCAGTCCATCCTTTCGATTCCTGATAAACACTCCATTCCAACAACTGATATAAGGACAAACTTTTCCAGCCAGCTTAGTTAATGATCAGGGATCATTTGAAATGAAGTTCAATAGTATATGGTGACCAAAGATTAGAGGGGGAAAAATCAGCTTGGGCATAAACCATCTTACTTGAGAGTTTAAATGAATCCTAATGGCGAACCTACAATGGAATCAAAAGGAAACCAGAGACCCTTGAAGGACCAAAGCTATTAGAACCAATTCAGGTAACCAAATTTTTGTACAATGTTCAATATGAAGTAGCAAAAACCGACAATGAAATTAAATAAATATCTTCAGTTATATACAAGAATGGTCTATGCCTGCAATTATACTGCCAAGAGGCTTCTTATGTGGATGACATACAAATTACAGTATATGGAATGATACATTTGTTATATAGTCACTGGTATGTCTCAATTATTGTTCGTAACCCTCTGGCTCCCTTGTTCTTATTAATCAATGAGAAGAGGCTATCTCTGTGACTGTCCTTGAGGAATTTCATTCCAGGATGAGACATTAACGATAATGAATGAAAAATGTGCTTTGATTTATATGGGTTTAGTAACTAAACCAAAATAGATGTACTATGCAAACTTATGGACCTTGGAATAGGTGGCACCTTGGATGTGCCCTTCCAACCCTGGAGAAATGTTATGGTTCTCTCTTAATTCTCCAATCTTGGCAGGAAAAAAAAAGGACAATTCAAGGAGAAGTGCCAGGTCCCTGGGAACGCAAGAGAATCCCAGCCCATAGACATCATCAGAATGCACAGAAATTTATGCTAGTCATTTCTATGGGAGGAAAATAGTTAAAAATAAATCCTTTGGAAGAGGTTTAGTGCAATTAAATAAGTGTTTCTCTTCCATCTTGATTGGACCAATTTAAATAATGTTGAAGCTCTTTGAAAGTTTCCACTAATAATATATAAATCTCCTCTAGCTTATCAATGCATCTTAGACAAATCAAAGTATTCTTGAAAATGAAGATGCTTTTCCCAGTTCATTTAATGTTTATATATTTCTGAAGCAACCCTACCTCAATTGCCTCCAGAAGTTGTGCATGCTCTATCACTGGAAATTTTAAAGAAGAGATTGGACAGCCATTTGTCTACAATGGCATAGGATCTTCTGCTTAGGCAGGACTAGAAGACCTCCAAGGTCCCTTCCAACTCTGTTATTCTGTATTCTGTATTCTGAATGACTGTACACTGTTGAACTTTTAGACTTAACCCATAGTCTAAGTTAGAAGCACTGAGAACTGCCCACAAGGCGGCAGTAAAACCCCTTGCATCTACAAGACAGCTTGTTACAAGATATTCATTTCCTTAAACATTAGAAAACTGTTTGCAAGCTGGGTTTCATAGGGATACACAGTCTACTATTTCATGTTGCCTTATATATATTGAGAGGTTTAAAAAAAGCTTTTCAGCCTTCAATAATTTCCTTTGTATAATATATATAAGAAGCACAAGAAGCTTCAACCCCTTTGTTCTAACAAAAATAATGCTTGTAACAATTTTCCTGTATTTGTGTAACCTGTAAAATATGATAAAAATTATCGGTCTATACCAGGCATGTCAAACTGCTGGCCCGTGGGCCAGATGCATCACGGCAAAACTGTGTCCACCCCATTTGCCGGCAATGGGGAAAAAGTCGTGATACGTCGCGCAACATCACGTGACGTCGCGAGTTTGACATGCCTGGTCTATACCAATCTATACAATGTTTATCATCTGATTATATCTGTAGAAAACCAGGTTCAAATAAGTTTAAAGAAATAAATAACTTATTGAGTTCAAGAATTTTATCTAATTCAACTAATCAATCATTTTCTTGGATCTACACCTGCAAATGAAATCAGTTCATACCAGTGTTTTCAAATTTGGAATAATATGCAATATCTGTGTTAGGTTAATGTACACCCAATTGTATATGAATAGGGACTACAGGATCATAAAAGGGGAGTTTATACATGCCTTTATAAATGCATTTATATGGAAAGACATAGACGTAACTGGAAGTAAGCCTGCTGAACTCAATGGGAATTATTTTCAAGTTGATATGCATATGCATATAAAAAGAACATTATTTTCTATGTAGCCATTGAATCCTAATATTTGAGATGTGCTTTAAATGTAATTGACTTCTATATGACAAGCCGTTAGTAGATTTAGAAAATAGATGATATAGCTAGCTAGCTACAGTAGATGATAGAGACAGATAGAGACAGCCAGACAGCCAGACAAATAGATAGATAGATCAGATATTCCAATATTCAATGCTTTACCTGAAGTCTATAAAACTCAGAACACCTATCTGGAATAGCCAGGGGAAAATGTAGCTTTGAATTTCCAGATGAGTGTTAGCTAAAATGTGTTAATAGCAATACAAGGGTAGGTTCATTGTGGATCATTTGCCTTAAGGCTTCAAAAATCTGAAGTAAGTCCCACAAGAAATTCATTTAATCAATTTAATCTTCATGGGAAAGAACCTACACTTCCCAACAAATAGGAATTCTTTATTTTGCTTATCTGTAGGATTGAAAAGAATTGATAAATATACTTCTGGTGTCCTTTTTTAATGACAGTGGTTTGCCAATTGTATATTTTATTGGAAACTAAAAAACCAAAAAATAAGGAGTCACCATTATCAACCAAATTCCACTAACACAGCAACAGCTAAAAGTTGTCTATATTCCATAAAGAATGAAAACATGATTTCCTAGATTCATTTAATTTAGTTTGGTAATGAAATGTCTGCAAGAAAAGAACCAAGCTCAGAGAGCACCAAGGACCTCTTATTTAATTATTTTCGTTGCTATTATAAAAAATATGGTTAGAGTCTGGAATGGAGTCTGGCTGGGTAGTGGATGCTATAATTTTGACTGCTGTAATGCCAGGCTGTCTTTCAATAATGTTAAAACCTCAAAAGATTCAAGGACTTCTGTTAAATGCAGGCTTCCTTGTTCTTTCATCAGGATATCCTATATTCCAACAGGGTTATGACTAGTAGAGGATTTTGAAGAAGCAAAATAAAAAGAGTATTGATACTTTTGAACTTCAATGTTGGAGAACACCCCTAAGAATACTACGGATGGGGAAGACAAACAAACAAATGGATGATATAACATGTTGGGTTACCTCAGAGTTCTCACTGAAGGGACAAATTACTAGGCTCAGATTATCTTACTTTGGAGACATTATACCTCTGAAGAGGTTTATAATGCTGGGAAAGGTTGAAGGAAAGAAGAGGACAACCAACCACAAGATGTATGGACTTAGTTACAATGATGATGAGTACACCATTGGAAGACCTGCTGAGAGACTAGGGAACAGATAATCACAGAGGAAATCTATCAACAAGTCAACACCAATTTGATAGCATGTAATTGATCAATTAAGACTGATCAAGAAATATTGCACAATATGCAATTTTCATCATATGTTCTTGAGTTCAACTTACTTTTATCATCAATACTGACAGAAGCGGTGAATGCTCCAACACTGGAAGTTTTTAAGAAGAGACTGGACAGCGATTTGTCCAAAATGGTATAGGGTTTCCTGCCTGAGCAGGGGGTTGGACTAGATGACCTCCAAGGTCCCTTCCAACTTTACTATTATTATTATTAGATGAACAGGCATTCAATAATATAAGCAGATTGGTCGTCTTTACCTTTTCTTTTAAAACCCAACAAGTTTGATAAATTCAGAAAATTGCTCATTCAGTCTTAAGTTGCCTCCTAAAGCATCATGATTCAAAATTTGAGAATATGCAACTCTAATAAAAAAAGCACATCAGAGCTTTCCCCCAAATAGCAGGTTTATTATTACTGAATTGGTTGCATAAGGAGATTTTCCCTCACTTGTTTATTTATTTAAAATGTATTTATATTTTTACATAAAATGTAATAGTTATATTTTCTATGTACAATGTATCTGAATGAGCAGACACATTAAAAAACATCAAACCACACTAACATTATCAGCTAAATATCACTTAAAAGAACACTAGGAAGGAACATTAAAAAGCAAAAATAGAATCAAAACCAACGTTATTATTAAACCACTTTGCAAAGTAATTTAAAAGCAATTGCACCAATTTTAAAATACCACCCTCCTCTCCCCATTACAAAAATTAATGTTTGCTTTTTAGCAAAATAAAAACAAAGAAAGGTGGCAATCTTCAGAAAACATGAAATCCTCTTCACGTTTTATAGATTATCCTTTATCCCAATCTGATGCCTTTCAGTTATATTGAACTTTTCCAAGCCGGAGCCTTACAACCCTTTTTTGGGTATGATATGTTTGTTTGGCGTCTTTTTATTGCTATATGCTTTACATTTTTGCTACATTTTGTTGCTTTCTTTAATGTTGTGAGCCACCCAGAGTTAATTGGAGTCAGGCAGCATCTAAATTGAATAGATGAATAAATAAATACATTTCAGTAGCTTGCTTATTGATGTAGCCAGCTATTATTTAAAACATTTCTGTCCCACCTATTCGCTCCACATTTTTAAACATCATCATGAAATAACTATAAAAAGTCCTAAATACATAAATATAAATGCAAAGCAGTAGCTAAAAAGTATGTGGAAATTCTTAAAATAATAATAGAGAAAAAAGGGAATGCTAATTCCTGAAATGTTATTAGATTTGTTATTATTAGATTCTCCCCCCCCCCCCCATGGCTCTCTGTGTGTGTGTGTCTTCCACAATCTTGGATTCTCTATGGGAGACCTGGGAGTTGAGGGTTCTGCATACTGTGGTTATCTATTCTTAGCTATTCCTAGCATTGTATTCAGTGCTTTTTTTCTTAAAAAAAAAAAAAAAAAGGTGCCGGAACTCACACACGTCATATAACCTGCCTTGCCTACCCTACAAGGTTCCATCCAAAAAAGGTGCTGGAACTCCGTTCTGGGCGTTCTATGAGAAAAAAACCCTGATTGTATTCTTCTGATGCCAGGACATGATCCTCACCTATTGGCTAAAAAAAAAAATAATAGTGCATGAGCACCAAGCACAGATGAACCAGTTGCTTATGGCAGGCTCCCATCCAGACTGGCTAACACAAGGAAGGACAGTGATAATCATGAAAGACCTCACTATAAGCAGACAACATCGTCAAACTATCAGTCAATAACCTACCTCCCCAAACAATGGAAAGTCTTATCAGGCATCACATCCACCAAACTAAGAACTATAAGGGCTAGTACATGAGCATAGCTCAGAAGGGCATTGGGAACAACACCAAATGTTCATAGCTTCACCCAAATTTAAAATCTAAGTTAGAGAATGTTGCTTTCAACCAACAAAGGCATTTTGAAGTATCCAAAGAGTAAAGCATATAATCGTAAAGTGTATAAATTGTTGTTTGAACTCAATACTTCACTTTTTACTCTATCTGAATGGTATTTTTTTAAAAAACAAAATCATAAATTGTCCATATAACATTAAAAATGTTCAGGTTAATATTTTTTTTTTAAAAGCAAACCTACTGAAGTGTATCATTTTCACTAGCTCTAGTGGTCATCTGGATTTTAAAAGTTCATATCCAGTTGCCTGAATCTCCTACAACATATTCCGTAATATTATTAAAGGAGAAATATTGAACACACAAAGCCAGAAGTCCTCAATGTCATCACAACTTTCTTCATATGATATTGCTTTATAATAAATAAATAAACAGTTGCAAGAATTGGTTATACCTAGTCTAGTAAAAAGAATGACATGATAGCAGTGTTCCAATATTTGAGGGGCTGCCACAAAAAGAATAGGGGGTCAACCTATTCTCCAAAGTACCAGGAGGCAAGACAAGAAACAATGGATGGAAACTAATGAAGGAGAGAAGCAACCTAGAACTAAGGAGAAATTTATTAAAGGTGGGAACAATTAACTAGTGGCATAGCTTGCTTCAGAAGTTGTGTATCCTCCATCACTGGAGACTTTTAAGAAGAAACTGGACAGTCACTCATCTGAAATGGTATAGCATTTCCTGCTTGAGCAGAGGGTTGGGCTAGAAATCTTCAAGATCCCTTCCAACTCTTTCATTCTTTTCTGTTACTCTGCCACACAAATATATCTCACAAAGCTGAGTTAGCTTAATGTAGGTATTCATGCTGACCCATAAGTACATGCCTCAGCTATTCAACAAGTATGCAGGAGGATGAAGATGCATTATAAATTTTTATTCTACCTTGCAATATCCCAATATTGTAATCTGCCACAAACAGTTTATTTCCTTAACTGCTCATACATCCCTGTAGCATTAGAGTACACCTCAAACAATTTACAACACTACTGTAAAATGCTTAAATAAAATATAAAATAATAAGATTGAGAACATTAATGTGAATTAGTACTTGGGAAAAGGCAGTGTTTTCATAGAACGTCTAAAACAACAGTGTATCTAAGAAGAAATTTGGGACTGCAGAGGCAATTTTCCTCCATGACTTTCTCTAGAACCAAACTATTAGGCTTTACTGAGCATACATAAGGGATAAATTTAGTGATTGTTGAATGAATCCAGAGATTTTAGTTTGGGGAACCAATACAAACTATTACAATATTTTGTAAAATACAGAAATGATACCCCTAATAGTATTAAATTTAGTTCCTGAGGGAAGAGGAAGAAATAGGAAAAGTGAATGTAATTTGGCCACTTTTGTCCCAAATCTGTCACCAGCCAGATCTGATATCTCTCCTATAATATAAAATCCTCAAATGCTTAGAGAAGCATCTTCTGAAGGAAGGGGAAAAGAAAGGGAAGAGAAACAAAGCAAGACTACAGACAATCTAAATCTCAAATAGTCGTGGTTCTCTGGCAGGGAAAGAAATTTTCAGTTCTGTGTGCAACCACTTATTCTGATCTGCCTTTCTTATGGGTTTGCTCTAAGTATGAAGAGGTTAAATTTTAGTCTATTAAGTGCAAACTTCTGGCTGAGATTATTTTTATGAGGTAAACGTCTGAGAGGAAAAATGATGTCTCCCAATTTGGCCATTGCTATTTGAAAAGCAGACACTTTATTTTTTCCAAAAGCAACTCCAACAAAGATTAGCATATTTTTGTTTATTTTTGCTTTAAAATGCTTTGCAGCCTTTTGTTTTGCAGTTTATCAAATTGCATCCTGCCCACACTTCCCAGTCTGGGGAACTTCAACAGATCAAGTTCTCTCATGAGGACTTCCCTTGAGATTTATTGAAGTCTGGGGAGCCAAGATGGATGAAGATTGCATAAGGAAAGAAAGGACACATCTATATACCCATCAGTCACCTGATAACTAAAATAAGTAGAAAAACACCTCTGTCTGTTCACAGAAATTATTTTGTCTTTTGGAGAAAAAAAACAAAAAAAACTGAACTCTTTCATCAAACAGTGTGAGATAATAGGGATGAAAATCATCTCATTACACCAAGATCATTAGTTCTAAACTTTATGAAATTCTTTCTCTTCTACTAGTAAAGCTTCTGGCCGCTGCAGCTACTAACAGAGTAGTGGGGAGAGAGGGTTGTCATGATTGGCTGTCAAAGAAAGTGAAGGGACAATTTTGGAGAAACAGATTGAAATGTCAATCTCTCAAAACACATTGATAGGATATGATATGAGGAAAAGTACTATACTGGAAAGATTTTGTAGAAATGTTGGCCCAGATAAACAAATCTGGAGCGAAGCTGTTGCTGTGGAATAGCACCTTCATAAGTCCTATAAAATAACTTTGGAGCATTGGCTGGTGTAAGCAGGATTTAGTGGGATATCTTCATGGAAAGTTTCATCCTATAAAATTGGGTGGTTGTTGTTTTTTTTTGTCTGAGTGTGTGTGTGTGAGAGAGAGAGAGAGAAAGAGAAAGACAGAGAGACAGAGACAGAGACAGAGAGACAGAGAGAGAGAGAGAGATGATAAAATAAAGTTTTTTGCTGGAGTGATGCTTTCAGTCTTCTTGATCCTTCACTCGCCTGGCTAAGTAAAATGTAATTTGTGGGACTCAGGAGATGTGCTTTTGGAGGCAAATTCTGAATGAACTTCTTCCCAATATGCAACATTTACAAAGGCTGTCAGGATCTGACTTTTCCCAGGACCTTTGGATCATGAAGTGATGGAGTACTCATTGGATGATGATGTTATTGCCATTTGGATTGCCATTTTATTGTTTTATTGCTTCTTTACTATTTGTATATATTGTGGCTTTATATTCTTTTCATTATGTTTTGTAGCTTTTTGTGGGGTAGGCCTTCTGGAGACACCATGCTTGTGTTGGGCAGTCATAAAAATGTTCTAAATTGTTTTTTTTTTTTAATGTTGCCCATTTTATTTTAAGTTCTTTAGGAATTGCAAAATAAAGAAAGGAATGATATAGCCAGATATTGCCTGCATCAATAGCGTTTTCAAGTTTAGAACATTTATTTATAATATTGAAAACCACCCAGAATCAAGATGATTTAGGTAGATAGATTGTTAGAGACAAGAGATGGACAAAAGAGAAAAGCAGGTAAAAACAATAGATGACAAACATTCTATTCCTTCTTTGCAGATGGAACAGAGTTTCTAAGACTTTCAGGAAAACCCCTGTAGAGAGCATCAGAATTTGGCATTAAAACTATTTATTTTGGACTATCAGGAATATAAAGGGATTTCCCATATATAATAGACGGTTGAGACACTGAGAGGCTTTTGGGGACTATATTTTCCTCTGGTGTAAATCAGCATCTTTACAGAACTGGTAGTAATTTAGGGATAAAGTCTGTTTGGATATATATAAACCTGGAATCTGGAAAAATACCTCTATGGATTTTAATCTTTTAATAGATACCATCTTCTATCTACATTCTCTCATCAACCTCTAGGATTTTTTTCCCTTTAAGACCACATATGATGACAGGCATAGGTGAAGGAGAAGCAGCAAAAAACAAACAAACCAGGGTTGAGTCAGGCGATTTGATTCTGAATTTCATGTATTAGCCTCAAGCTGTTAGGCATGTTTACATTTAATTTAGATTTAGCTGCTTCAAGGTTCTTGTCGATCTAGTTAATAACTTTACTATATCTTATTATTTCCAGATGTTGGCATGTGGACAAATTATGAGTCACCTGGAATATGTGACTAAATCAGTAAGCTTTGTCTGCAGGATTGTTTAGAGTTGCTTTTTCTCCTTGTTTCTTTACTTTGCTGTCCTCTTTGGAAAATCATATTCCAAAATAATAGAGTTGGAAGGGACCTTAGAGGTCTTCTGCTTCTCTCCCCTGCTCAGGAGGAGAGGAGGCAGGACACCTTATAGTATACCATTCCAGATAAATAACAGAATAACAGAATCAGAAAAAACCTTGGAGATCTTCTAGTCCAAACCCCTGCTCAGGCAAGAGACCATTCCAGGCAAGTCTCTTCTTGAAATCCTCCAGTACTGGAGCACCCACAATGTCTGAAGGCAGCCCGTTCCACTGGTTAATTGTTCTCACTGTTAGGAAATTTCTCCTTAGTTTTAGATTGCTTTTCTCCTTGATTAATTTCTATACATTGCATCTTGTCTTGCCTTTTGGTGCTTTGGAAATAGGTTGACCCCCCCCCCTCTTATTTGGGGCAGCCCATTAAATATTAGAGATTTGAGATATGATGGCTCCCATTGTCATATCCTTTCCTCGTTCAAAAATCCCATTTCAAAATGGAATTATTACTATGTAGGAGCACTTTCACTAGCAGCAGCGAAAGACAGGAGCACTCAAGATTTGCTAGCTTTACAGTAGAGATATTTCTCCTTTGGGTTAAATGTTTTCAAAAAGGACTGTGTTACCTGCCCAACCCACAGCGGTCATGCATAGAGTTGTTGTATGCACCACACCTTTTACATGCCCATCTCCTCCTCTGTAGATATTTTATTACACCTACATACATATATAAAGTGAACCCCAGGGAGGGGAAAAATGCTTAGCCCATAACAAAAGAAAGGAAATAAAAATATCTCCTATTATATATTTAACAGAATATAAAGATTGCAAAAGACTGGAATTATTCTCACACATTTCCACATTTCAATTTCCAGTGGACTGCATTCTCTGTAATCACATGCACTCTAATCTTTTACCACCTAGTCACAGATGTTGAAGTCAAATTTCCTTCTTTTTGTCTGTATTTAAAAATAATAATAATCATTTTTCCATCTACTGCAAATAACAATACTGATCCAGAGATGGAATACTGAAGTTGTAATTCAACATAATTTTGGGTATGACTGCCATTCATTAATACCTCGAGCTGTGAGCTTATTATTTATGACATCAGCAGAAGCTCTCAATTGAATTGCAGTCTTATATTTAATTAGGGACTAGGTATTATTTTTTTATGCAATATCCAGAATTAAAATAGACCCTTTCCCAAACATAAAGGGCAAAAGCAGCAGAGTTTGAATATATATTCTAATTGATATTTCTTGTACTTATTCTAAAAGTAATCAAAACATATACTAAAATATTAATTATAATATTTTACTGTATTGTGGTTCTTGATTTATTGCTGCCTCTTTTGGTTCACTCTTAATTACACATTGTATAGAAAATGAAGATTCTTTTTTTAAATTGATGACTTATTTAGCAATGAGTTAATATATAATTCAGCATATATATATATATATATATATATATATATATATATATATATATATATATATATATATATATATATATATATATATTTCTTGGCTTTAGCAACATGTCTCACAACCGGTGACAAAGCTCATAAAGGAACAAAGGAATAAAATCATGGAATTGTCCTTTTTTAATATAAGCAGAGGTACCATTTCAAAGCTTGGGGAAAAAAGGAGAGAAATCAAAGCACTCTTGAATGCAGAGATCATATTAAAGGAAATATTGAATCTGTTTGCTTAAAAAATCTTATATTATTGCCAGCTTTTAAACTTGGCTCCTTTTTGAAGCAGAACACCAGTTAGGGACAAAAAGAATATTTTCATGCAAAAATCCAGCGCAAGTTCAGAAGCACAGCCAGAGGCCATTTCAAGTGGGCACACAAATTTAATTCAAGTTATTCTTCTTTTTATTCCACATTTAACAAAATTGAAGGATTTAGTGACCCTTCTGACACTTGCATAGGTTCAGTCACTATTGTTTGCCTCGGGTGGCATGTAAATATTAAGCTGGATTTTTACATCCACCCGGTGTGGAGCACGATGAGAGAGAAAAAATGAAAAAAGCGGGGAAATTCATCAAGATTTATAGAAAGTTTGATCCAGTGTTAGGTAATGCAGAGTATTTATTGGATAAATTATCACAAGGTTCTTCTAAGAAGTAGCTCCAAATTTCTTCAAATCCAACATTCCTTGTTTTCATTTCTCTTACTTTTTCAGCTGTCTGATATTCAGTTTATTTGATCCCATTTTCACAATGCATATCTTTGTACCCTTTTGCCAGGGTGGGAGACTGGGTCACAGGGATTTGTGTCCAATTATCTCTACAGACATACTACCTTCCATTGGAGACTGTATACTGCACAAGCCAAAAAGAGGGCTGTGTAAATATCTACACACGCAGTGGTGGGATTCAGCCGGTTCGCACCACTTCGGCAGAACCGGTAGCTATTTTTTTGTTGCCCAGGCCCAGAACAGACTTTCGGAAGCAGCATCCACACAGAGAACTGGTAGTTCACATATTTGAATCCCACTACTGTACACACTCCTCAATCCTGGACATAAACTGTTTCAACTTCTCCCACAAGACGATGTTGTACAGCATGCCAAAACAACTGGACACAAGGACAGTTTTTTCCCCCATGCCATCACTCTGCTAAACTACTAATTCCCACAACACTGTCGAACTACCTCATAGGGCTGTATTACTATTATCCTTCTCATCCTTCTTATTACCTATTCCTTATCTTCTTATGACTATAACTTTGATGCTTGTGTCTTATGATTTATATTAATTGTTTATTTAGTATCCTAGTATGATTTATGTTGATTGCTTATTTAGTATGCTATGACCATCACTGCATGTTTTATCTTATGATTTATGATGAATATATTTTATGATTGTAATCATGATTTATCATGTGTTGCTTGTATGTACACTGCACTGGAGACAAATTCCTGGTGTGTCCAATCACACTTGGCCAATAAAAAACTCTAATTCTAGAGAGTTTTGTTCTGAAAAGTAACAGAATTCTTGGATGATAAATGTTCCCAGGGTTATATAGTGGTTCAAGAAACATTATTTTAGTCTGTGTTAAAATCATATCTTCTTATGGGGTTTTATGCTAAGACAGGCAAAATAACAGACCACATAAATGGGGGGGGGGGCACAATTAATTTTCTCAAGAGGCCATATGACAAACTGGGAATGTTGTAGAGGGCCACTGCCCCTGCAACTCCTTTATTGTTCCTAACGTAAATAGACAGAAATCTTGCCAAACTAAAGCAGACTGCTTGCACCATTAAATGTATACTCTGAGAACTCTCAGGGAAGAGATGCCTTAGCTCTTTTTCTCCCACACAAATTATCTAAACTTTCCTGTCTCTTGCTCCTCTGGAATGCAGCCCCTCCCACCCGGGAATCCAAACTACATTCCACCACAGGAATGTGGCCTCTTCCAACTCTATGATTCTAACTTCCATTTTATCAGAGACAGTTCTGGATGGGTGTTTGATAGTACAAGACTTGAAAAAGAAATCTTAAGATTTATTGAAAATCATGATACATCTCTTTCCCAAATGTGCATTTGGAATTGCTTGGAAAAGCTATTTTCCTTGAACTTTCAGGTAAAGATCAGTTCTATTCCACCTTCTTGTTTATTCTTCAACACAATGACCTGCACTGCTTTAAAAATCTGTGGCTTTTGCTTTATATTGGCTATAGATATATTTGCCAAAAAATTAGCCCTTTAAGTCTGGTATTCAAAATTCAGAATGTATTTTGCAGGCAAATGGAACAGCAGGGCAACTCTTTGAAACAACCTATTGATCATCCAGAATATTATAGGTCTAACAGCCTATATTCCCATCACAATTCTCTTTAATAGTTTTACCACACATGGAGACACAGAATAAGGGTGTAAAGGGGAAATTCTTAAGCTATATGATAGGGTGGCACTGTTTTGGTGCAGCCAGGGTTGGACACTGATGAAATGGTGTATTATAATTTGATAGGGACAAGGTTACTAGAGATGTTTATTTATTTATCTCAGGAATAATCAATAAGAGAAGACCCCCTACAGGGAGAAATGGAGTCTCATCTCATTTATTTGCCATCATAATTATTAGAGAAGTTTCTAGAGGCAACAACAAGGTTGTAGGGAAACACACAAAGTGATTTTAAGTGCACTTCTGACCAGCTTGTTCCTTCTATCAGCAGCAGTTTTATGCCATAATTTAGTTACATGGAACGAAGCATTTCCCAAGTTACAGAGAATGATGAGGTCAACAAAGATCAGTTGCCATAAAGGAAAAATGGCCAAATATCCACTGATTCAGAAAAGGAGAGGAGGGGAGTCCTGGTGCTTAAAACTATGTAGCAGAGATGTTACATGTCCAACTCAAGAGGTGTCCAAAACTGTTGCATTCATACCAGTTGTAGCTTCCAGATACTCTTCAAAGGATAGTCCCACGCAGAGCGCATTGTAGTCGATATGGAAGATGACCAGGACTAGGTGATTATGCAGAAACAAGAGGTCAGCACTTGTTACTGATATCTTGAGCCATGTTTCATCATATTCGAATAATTGCGATGATCAGGAAACACCCATAAATGCTTTCCTGAGTCCTTTTGGCCGAGCTAAACTACCAACCTAGGCAGACACATTGCATTTTGGATAGTACTGTTATCACAAAGTTCTGAATTAGGTCTCTTCCTCCACCACTTAGGTTTTGCCCTTCCCAACCAATCAGCATTAGGATCATTGGACATCTTGATTAAATGCTGGTATTTCTTTGAATTGTGAAAGAATCATCATCATCGGCAAGAGCATGGTAGACGTTCAAGTTACAGCATATTTGTGTGCAGCTTTTTGTAGCTATTTTATCCTGAATCTAGACCTAGTTTGATATTAAATGTTTTTGACTGCATTGATGGCATTGGTTCCACTGTGCTCTCATTTTGTATTTTCTAACATTACCTGAAAATTTCAGGTCTAGGATGATACATTAAAGCAAATAAGTGGAATGTGCTAGGTAGCTAGATGCCCATCTGTATTCAACCAACAATTGACTTATGTGTAGAGTATGGTCATATTTGTCTATCAACTTTTCCAGTTAGCATCAGCTTCAAATAGCTGATGGTATTCTTGTCTTGACAATATGCAGCTCTCATCAAAAACGAATATATTGTTCCTGTGATATTTACAAATGCATTCTCATTAGTCTGAAAGTGACATGACCTGGTTTGCTGAAAGATGAAATTAAAAAAACATGTTTGTTTTTAAATGAATAACTGATTTTCTACTAAATCATCTAACACACTGTCTATTTATATTTCATAAGGACAAATGTTTCTGACAACTCTCATAATAGGTTTGTACAAGCATGCCATGTTCTTCCTAAGGAGGTTGGTTTGAGTGACACAAATTGCTATTAATGAAATTTTTAACAAATCAGGCTAAATAATTTTTAACTTTTAATGCACAGAGATACAACATAACAAGACCAGCCTAGTGAGAAGTGACACTTGTTTTGGAAAGTGGCTTCAAACTATGTTTATCCCATTAAACATGTATCATAAGAATCAATTTATATTGTTATATGTTTAAGAATATTTGTTTATGTACTGAAATGGTCAGTAAAAAATGTGAACAAGTTTACTCAATGTTCCTAGCAATTGTTAACTTTTTTCTTTTTAATTTTTAAAAATTATAGGTAGTATTTTGAGGCCATCTTGTTGATTTAAGCTTTATGATTTGGAAATATTTGAATAATGCTGAATTTGCCACTTGTATTAGTACTACTACTATTATGTTATGCCTTTTCATTATCAGATTATTGAATTTTAAGGAGCGCAGAATAAAAATGAAATGATTTAATGATAAGGCAAGCTCTAAGAACAGAACTGCTCAGAGAATCTGTCAACTTTCTTCTTAAGTCTCTTCATCCAATTCTTTCTTGTGATGTTCACATAACTACCAACCAAGTATGACTGTTCTAAAATCATATGCCTATGTTATTTCCTGTTATTAGTACACTGCAAGTTTGTAGTAAGATGGCAGATTATATGAATGTGTTAAATAGTTTTGTGAGTGTGTTAACCCAATTTTGTACCTGGAGTAGGAGTACAGTTCATGATCTCTTGATTTGGAGCCTGGTGCCTTAACCACTACATTAAATTAGCTCTTTTTATTTGGGAGTGGGCCAATTTAAAAAAAAAATTAAAAGAAGCAGATGGGGAAGGCATCAGAGAAAGTGACTGCAAGGAGTCATATTCTGGAATGTTGGTCAAAATTATTCTCTTGTACCACTATGTTGCCCTGGCATCTAAAAAGAACTCAGTGGTCAAATTCATTCTTCTTTCTCATCCCTCTGACAACGGTCATTCAGAATAACAGAGTTGGAAGGGACCTTGAAGGTCTTCTAGTGAGTCCAACCCACTGCACAAGCAGGAGAGCCTATACAGGGGTCCCCAACCACAAGGCCAAAGCCAACTACTAGGCCACGGCCTGTTCCAAACTGGGCTACAGGAGAAATAGGCAAGCATGTGTCCATGAAGTTTCAGTCACGCGAGTGGAGCTTCACCCGTGAATGCAAGCACTCTCCACTCATATGCAAAGTTCCATTTGTGGAACTGGAGGACATGTACTCATGCCGCTCACATAAGGAGCTGTGCACATGCGCATGCACCTGCCACTCACAGCCCCCACACACATGGGCCGGGCCACCAAGCTATGCCTTTCTGCACAAATGGCTGTCCAATCTCTTCTTTAAAACCTCCAATGATGAAGCACCCACAACTTCTGAAGGCAAGTCATTCCACTATTCCTATACAGTAGAGCCTCCTGTCTGCTCTTAGAGCCAGCACTGACTCTTCATTTTTTATTTTCCCCTTAGTAATTATTTCATTTGCTAATACATCCCTGTTTTTCCCCCAAATGTAATGTTTCAATCTAGGCAATGATTCTGTTTTATCTTTGCTTTTGAGGTAATTTCAAAATTAAACTGCTGAGAGGGTTGGTTTAACATTCACAAATACATTGTGGTCTCAGTTCAGACTGGAATTCCTGCACATGTATCCTAGTATAAATTTTCAAAAAGAGTCAGTTATATGCTATTTAATTAATGTGTCATATAGACAAGGAACACAAAAATATTTTAAAAAAGTTATGTTTGTCTCATTTTTCCATTGCAGCTGAAAAAGGTTCAGCATCTGAAGTGAGAGAAGGAAAAAGAGTAGCTGGAGATGCAGAGGAAATAAGATTCGTGCAAATAATCCTGCCTGAAATTCTTAACGGTCAAATCTCTGCAGCAAGACATCCAATAGAACTGGAAACTGGACATTTTTTATGTTTGACGAGTTGCATGATCTTTCCAAGTGTGCTTGTTGAATTATTTGTAGATTCCCATCTGAACAAATGTATGTGTGTGGGGGGGGGGAATGAAAATATTCTAAGGCTCGTTCATATTCTGTTAAAGTATTTATTCAAATGTCTCATTTGCTCCAGTCCAGACATCTGGGATTTGTAAAAATACCTAAAACAACAAAAACAAAAGCATGGCTTCTGGGAAGAAATTGCAAAGTCAGTTACACTACAAGTAGATTGGCTCTTTGTAATTTCTCTCTAGACAAGGAGTTGACTTGAGATTGCCCACAAGCACTTCAGACAACTGCTTCTTGTGAAGAGACTGTAAGATAGTAGTCTCTGGAGGGTTTACCACTCTTGGAGACAAGGGAAAGTCATCTGCACTCACACCAAAGTCATCCCAAATGTGCTTTTCAAAAGGCAAAACTAGACTTTCTTGGATTTTTTTCTTTAAAAACATTTCACTCACACCACAATTCGCACCTTTATGGATATTGGGTTTGCATACTTCCTTTTTTAATCACTTTTTGAAATCGCTTGTAAACTGCTTTTCAACTATTATAAATCTTTGGATCACCATGCTTTATAGACCCATATGAGTTTCCTCCAACCCTTAGCTAAAATAGTTTTAAATACAAGTTTAAGAACTTAAATAATTTATTTAAAATGCTTATTTTTGGCTATCTTCTTTTTAGAGTCTCAGCATCTTTTTTACATCGTGGTGACCAAATCCGAATGCAGTATTCCAAGTGTGGCCTTACCAAGGCATTGTAAAATGGTATTAAAACTTCACGTGATCTTGATTCTATCCCTCTGTTAATGCAGCCTAGCACTGTGTTGGCTTTTTTGGCAGCTGCAGCACACTGCTGGCTCATAGTGATTGTCCACTAGGACTCCGAGATCCCTCTCGCAGTTACTACTATTGAGCAGGCTACCACATATACTATACCTGTGCATTTGGTTTTTCTTGCCTAAATGTAGAACCTTACTTTTTTCCCATTGAATTTCATTTTGTTAGATAGTGCCCAATGTTCAAGTCTGTCAAGATCCTTTTGTATCTTAAGCCTATCTTCTGGAGTGTTGGCTATTCCTGCCAGTTTGGTGTCATCTGCAAATTTGATGATTTCCCCATCTATCCCCTCATCCAAATTGTTGATGAAGATGTTGAAGAGCACTGGGCCCAGAACAGAGCCCTGGAGCACCCCACTACACACTTCCCTCCATGTAGATGCAGTTCCATTGAGAACCACATGCTGAGTATGGCCAGTCAGCCAGCTACGAATCCATCTGGTGGTGATGCTGTCTAACCCACATTCTTATCAAGTAGTAGGTTTTGGTCTACTTTATCAAATGCCTTACTGAAGTCCAAATAAATTATATCCATGGCTTTCCTCTGGTCCACTAATTTTGTCACCTGGTCAAAGAATGCAATAAGATTTGTCTGGCATAATCTGTTTTTGACAAACCCATGTTGGCTTTTGGTAATGACTTTGTTTGCTTCTAGGTTCGTTGCTTGATTATCTTTTCCAGAATCTTCCCTGAGGCCAGGCTGATAGGTCTGTAGTTTCCTGGATCCATTTTTCTTTCGTTTTTTGAAGAGGGGAACTACATCAGCTCTTTTCCAGTCTTCTGGAATGTTGACTTTCTTTTCTGGCCACAGGATTCCCAGGAGAATCAGATTCATCACTATGAGAAACAGGATGTGATTCTCATATAGCACATTTTTGTTGTTGTCTTAAAATTCTTGATTGGTGTTCTGACATTCTACCTATATCTGAAGATCTAATCTTTGGAAATTGTATCAGTTCCATTGTATAGATTGCCCTAGATGAACATGTACAGGTAATCCTAAACTTATAACCACAACTGAGATGATTGAAGAAGCTCAGATTAAAGAACAGAGGCCATCTCCTTTGATTCTTTAATAATAATAATAATGATAAAGTTGGAAGGGACCTTGGAGGTCATCTAGTCCAAATCTAGTCCAAATATAATTATTTCATTATAGGAGGTACAACAGAAGCTAATATTCAGCTGGCTAAGTCACAGGTTTTTCAACAGAATGCAAAATTTTCTCCTAAGGATTTGGGTTTTTTTTTCATATTAGCTAATTAATTTCTGTTTCTTCTTGTCTTTACTAATTTAAATGCCTTTAAAGGCATGTCAAGGGAATGCAATGTCATTTGCAATGCTTTGTGTGCCCAACAGGCCAATGTTATATCCTGACATGCCTTAGCATGACACTAATGTGATTATCTGTATTTTATAGGCCATAAACCAAGCAACTTTAGAATCTCCAATGATTCTCATGCATTATTTGTCCACCTCCATCATTCTAATCACTTGTCCCATTGAAGGCTTCAGTATCCAAAGAATTATGGGAGCAGATGTAGGGCATAATCAAAGAAGCTGTCAAGAATCACTTTAGGAAATGAAGATACTCAGTGTCCATTTCCCTGAATAGATGTTGTTTAATTAACCCGCAGGAACTCAATATAGCAACTTTCCATCTGCAATTTGGTCAGCTTATTGTAGAACTCAATGTCCTGAATTTTATTCAGGGTCCACCCCCACAGCTACTTTTAAAAGGGCAAGAAGTGGCTTCTTGGTGCCTTGCCTACAAATGACTGTTAAGTGTTTTCATTTAAAAAAATATAGTAACATGCACAATTTTACTTTTATTTTTTTAACTACAATTTTAGTCTGATTTAAATTATGCATGTGTGCATTGT
>NW_015388450.1:252808-254381 GCF_001527695.2 Protobothrops mucrosquamatus
CTGAGTGATCTGATCTCTTAGCCTTAGGAAGAAAGCAATGGCAAATCACTTACGAAATCTTGCCAAGAAAATTTCAGGGACTTCTTCAAGCATTGCAAGAGTCAACGTTAACTTGAAGGCACACACATAGAGTAAAGGTATTAAAAATTATATTAAACTGTGGTTCACTAAAGTGGCATTCCTTCCTCTAATAGCCAACGAAATGCTGGAGTTAAACTGCCACAAACCAAAGTACACTGTCCAAAACAGTCAAGAATGCTTGAGGTGAGTGTACTTTGAAAGTGAGTGTACTTTGGAGTTAATGCTGAAAAATGCACCCTAACGATTAAATACATGTTGACATTTTGCTGGGGTTTTTTTTTCCGTTTTCTCTTGATTTGAACAGAACTGCGTACATTTAAAAAAATATTTTTCACATCCTTCATCCTAAAGTAGCCCATTCTGAACTTTAGCTTTCTGGATACCAGTTCTGCAGTTCTGTATTTTTCCTTTATGACCTGGCTATCTTTTCATTTCCTGGGTGGCTTATTTTGTTGTTTTGTTACATCTTCTGATCCTCACTAAGCTTTTTGTGAAACCCTATTAATTTTATTTGCCGCCATCCATTTTCATTGGAATTCTGCAACTGATACCTCCAAATACCTCCTTCTTATTCACTTCTGCTGTAATGGGATCCTGTTTATCATTGCTCTTAGTTTATTAAAAGATCTGTTACTTTGCAAGGTAAATGACTGAGTGTATTGAACTTTATTTTCCCTTGAACTCCCACATCACTTTCACCCATCATGTTACTTCTGCTTCATCACCTAAATCTTCTTATTGGAAATGGTACTGAGGTACTTTATTGTAACTAGGCAGTTGTTGCATTCAGCTTGGATTATTCTTTTTGCCATATAAAACAAGAGATGCCATCATCCTTAAAATAGTACTAAACCTTTCCCTCGAACTCTATTGTCAACAAAACGTCCAGCTGAATTAATGAACTGTATGCCTGTTTGAAAGTGGATTGGACTTGGGAATTGTGGCATCAGTTGTCATAGTGATTATCAGCCAATCAAGGAATATAAACCGATGCCTGGCAGTGTTTAGGTAAAAGAGGCTTTTGTGAAGTTGTCAGGTTAAGATTTATGATGGCAAAACCCATCGTTGGCAGCCAAATCAATGGACCACTTTTCCAGAGAACCTGCTCTATTTAAACATTTGAGATTATGCCTAAATATGAAGAGGCCACATGTTTCCGGAGCCTCTTTTCTTATTAATAGTTAATATTTTATAAACTAAGTATAGGCAAGCTTGCTATTTGTATACCTGTCCAATAAACAGAACCACTGCTGTTTTATGTGTGCTTAACTAGAAATGTCAGGACTTACAAATGAACAAATATAGGGGATATTGTTTTATGCTCACGATTAAAACATGCTGAGTGATCTAAAAATGACTGTGTGTTGATAAACAAGTGGATTAAAATTAGGTACTCTTGTTCTTTCATTGCTGAAACATTAATTGTAAGAGTTCATGCCTTTTAATGTTAATACATACCTTTTAATGATGTATGTCAATTTATATTAGATTA
>NW_015388450.1:256361-271361 GCF_001527695.2 Protobothrops mucrosquamatus
GATAAAGAAGAAGAAAACTAATGCTAACAATAAGTCACTACCCTTTCAATTATGGCATATTGCTATCTAGCACTGGCACTTGTATTGGTACTTATTTAATTTTGTTTCTCTTTAATTTATTCCCTATGTCTTATCATTCATATCAAGACTCGTTTAATTCTTTCACTGGTGAAATTGAGCAGTTTATCTTTTCCTCTGTCGGAAGGATCTACCCAACTGTTATTTTCAGTTATATTTGAATATGGGACAGGAACTATTTTACTATGAGATATTTAAAAAAAAGCCACACTTGGAATACTGCATTCAGGTTTGGTCACCACGATGTAAAAAAGACTCTAGAAAGAGTACAGAGAAGAGCAACAAAGATGATTAGGGGACTGGAGGCTAAAATATATAAGGAACGGTTGCTGGAATTGGGTATGTCTAGTTTAATGAAAAGAAGGACTAGGGGTGACATGATAGCAGTGTTCCAATATCTCAGGGGTTGCCACAAAGAAGAGGGAGTCAAGCTACTATATTCTCCAAAGCACCTGAAGGCAGGACAAGAAACAATGGATGGAAACTAATCAAAGAGAGAAGCAACCTAGAACTAAGGAGAAGTTTCCTGACAGTTAGAACAATTAATCAGTGGAACAACCTGCCTCTAGCACTGGAAGTTTTTAAGAAGAGACTTGACAACCATTTGTCTGAAATGGTATAGGATTTCCTGCCTGAGCAGGGAGTTGGACTAGAAAACCTCCACAGTCCCTTCCAACTCTATTATTATTGTTATTGTTATTGTTACTGTTATTGTTGTTGTTGTTGTTGCTGCTGCTGCTGCTGCTGTTGATCATCGCACAGTCAGCCAGATGTTCAGACTGGATTTGACATTTTTGTCTACCAATCAAGTCCTTACCAAGAACCTAGGATAGGCAGATGTGGATATTTGATGGTATTACAGATATCGTCGCAGGATGGAAGCAGTTCCTAGTAAGGTTGCCTTTTGCAATTGACTAATAGCGAATTTGTCAATGCCAATGGTGTTCAAGTGGTGCTCCAGTTGTTTTGGGATTGCACCTAAGGCACTTATTACTATTGGTACTACCCTTTGCCATATGGCAAAGGTACTTGCCTTTGCCATAGTCGTTCTATTTCTATTTGTAGGTCTTTGTATTTTGTTATCTTCTTCAGTTCTTTCTCATCTATTCTGCTATCTCCGGGCACTACCACGTCCACTATCCAGACTTTTTTTGTCTTTCTTGTGGACAATTGTTAAGTCTGGGGTGTTATGTGGCAGATGCCAGTCAGTTTGAATTCTAAAGTCCTAGAGCAATTTAACGTTATCATTTTCTATGACTTTGTCTATTTTACAATCTCACCAGTTCTTGCTAGCAGGTAAATGATATTTCTTGCACCAATGCACCATTGTTGCTACTTTGTCATGCAGCTAACAACAATGGTGCATTGGAAGATATGCAAGAAATATGATGATGATGATGATGTTTGATTCCATCAAAGATGGTCAATATAAGCAACATTCTGTGCTCATCTATTTTCTTCAGTAAGTAGAGTCTGTCAGCATCTTTGTGAGGATGAAGGATATGATTCATTGTCATTATTTTTCTGGTCTTCCTATCCAGGGCTTTACATTCATCTTTAGTCCAGTCCACTTTCCAGCTTTATGGGGCAGATAAAATTGAAAAATGGGTATGATCACAATAAACAAAAGGAGGTGTATTTTTTCCATTTCTTTTCCCACCTTTCAGAGAACTTGGAATATCTTAAAGAGTCACTTGTTGTGAAGGGCAAGTGTAGAAATAAAATAAATAAATAAAAATATATACATTTCTAATTTTTTTTAAAAAACTGTTCAAGGTCTCTTTTGAAGGCTAGACTATAGTTTTAGTATCTCGTAACAATGGGAGGCTGCACTTCTGATTTTCAGTAATCTACCTAGTGATGTTTGAAGAGAGCTCTGGAGAGTACAGATAAAAAGATATGGAGGGACTTCCTGAAGCTCTGAGGCTGTAGGTCGCTAAATCCTGCAGGGGTGTGGGGCTGTTGAGCATGCAAGCTTAAACGTCTATGACAACCTTGCTACACAGTAATGGTTCAATCAAGGCTATCTGCATTTTCTGGATGTACAGCATGACCATTACAGGTGGCCCTCATTTTATAATCACTTCTTCTGTGACTGTTCCAACATGCAACAGTGCTGAATGACTAGCACTTCCACAGTCATGGAATCATGATCCAGACTCTTGGCAGCCTACCCAGACTTCCAACTGTTGCAGCATCCCACGGTCATGTGAACCTGCTTTGAAATCCTTCCTTGCTGGTTTGCCATGAGCAAAGTCAATGGGGAAGCTGCAAGAAGTCGGAGGTTGCACTCACATAAGTTCCTCATTTAAGAACCCATGTAGTCCTCACTCCCTTTGAGGAGCACCCGGAGACTTCAACTGGTCCAGAATGCGGCCGCGCGGGCGGTGTTGGGAGGGACTCGTCGCTCCCATATAACACCGCTGCTGCGCGAGCTGCACTGGTTACCAGTGGTCTTCCGGGTGCGCTTTAAGGTGTTAGTTACCACCTTTAAAGCGCTCCATGGCATTGGACCTGGTTACCTCCGAGNGATAAAGAAGAAGAAAACTAATGCTAACAATAAGTCACTACCCTTTCAATTATGGCATATTGCTATCTAGCACTGGCACTTGTATTGGTACTTATTTAATTTTGTTTCTCTTTAATTTATTCCCTATGTCTTATCATTCATATCAAGACTCGTTTAATTCTTTCACTGGTGAAATTGAGCAGTTTATCTTTTCCTCTGTAGGAAGGATCTACCCAACTGATATTTTCAGTTATATTTGAATATGGGACAAGAACTATTTTACTATGAGATATTTTTTTTAAAAAAAGCCACAGTTGGAATACTGCATTCAGGTTTGGTCACCACGATGTAAAAAAGTCTCTAGAAAGAGTACAGAGAAGAGCAACAAAGATGATTAGGGGACTGGAGGCTAAAATATATAAGGAACGGTTGCTGGAATTGGGTATGTCTAGTTTAATGAAAAGAAGGACTAGGGGTGACATGATAGCAGTGTTCCAATATCTCAGGGGTTGCCACAAAGAAGAGGGAGTCAAGCTACTATAGTCTCCAAAGCACCTGAAGGCAGGACAAGAAACAATGGATGGAAACTAATCAAAGAGAGAAGCAACCTAGAACTAAGGAGAAGTTTCCTGACAGTTAGAACAATTAATCAGTGGAACAACCTGCCTCTAGCACTGGAAGTTTTTAAGAAGAGACTTGACAACCATTTGTCTGAAATGGTATAGGATTTCCTGCCTGAGCAGGGAGTTGGACTAGAAAACCTCCACAGTCCCTTCCAACTCTATTATTATTGTTATTGTTACTGTTATTGTTGTTGTTGTTGTTGCTGCTGCTGCTGCTGCTGTTGATCATCGCACAGTCAGCCAGATGTTCAGACTGGATTTGACATTTTTGTCTACCAATCAAGTCCTTACCAAGAACCTAGGATAGGCAGATGTGGATATTTGATGGTATTACAGATATCGTCGCAGGATGGAAGCAGTTCCTAGTAAGGCCGCCTTTTGCAATTGACTAATAGCGAATTTGTCAATGCCAATGGTGTTCAAGTGGTGCTCCAGTTGTTTTGGGATTGCACCTAAGGCACTTATTACTATTGGTACTACCCTTTGCCATATGGCAAAGGTACTTGCCTTTGCCATAGTCGTTCTATTTCTATTTGTAGGTCTTTGTATTTTGTTATTTTCTTCAGTTCTTTCTCATCTATTCTGCTATCTCCGGGCACTACCACGTCCACTATCCAGACTTTTTTTGTCTTTCTTGTGGACAATTGTTAAGTCTGGGGTGTTATGTGGCAGATGCCAGTCAGTTTGAATTCTAAAGTCCTAGAGCAATTTAACGTTATCATTTTCTATGACTTTGTCTATTTTACAATCTCACCAGTTCTTGCTAGCAGGTAAATGATATTTCTTGCACCAATGCACCATTGTTGCTACTTTGTCATGCAGCTAACAACAATGGTGCATTGGAAGATATGCAAGAAATATGATGATGATGATGATGTTTGATTCTATCAAAGATGGTCAATATAAGCAACATTCTGTGCTCATCTATTTTCTTCAGTAAGTAGAGTCTGTCAGCAT
The DNA here is from genome assembly GCF_001527695.2 of Protobothrops mucrosquamatus. Lineage (NCBI taxonomy): Eukaryota > Metazoa > Chordata > Lepidosauria > Squamata > Viperidae > Protobothrops > Protobothrops mucrosquamatus. The sequence continues at coordinate 260,529 of NW_015388450.1, forward strand.
CTTTGTGAGGATGAAGGATATGATTCATTGTCATTATTTTTCTGGTCTTCCTATCCAGGGCTTTACATTCATCTTTAGTCCAGTCCACTTTCCAGCTTTATGGGGCAGATAAAATTGAAAAATGGGTATGATCACAATAAACAAAAGGAGGTGTATTTTTTCCATTTCTTTTCCCACCTTTCAGAGAACTTGGAATATCTTAAAGAGTCACTTGTTGTGAAGGGCAAGTGTAGAAATAAAATAAATAAATAAAAATATATACATTTCTAATTTTTAAAAAAAAACTGTTCAAGGCCTCTTTTGAAGGCTAGACTATAGTTTTAGTATCTCGTAACAATGGGAGGCTGCACTTCTGATTTTCAGTAATCTACCTAGTGATGTTTGAAGAGAGCTCTGGAGAGTACAGATAAAAAGATATGGAGGGACTTTCTGAAGCTCTGAGGCTGTAGGTCGCTAAATCCTGCAGGGGTGTGGGGCTGTTGAGCATGCAAGCTTAAAAGTCTATGACAACCTTGCTACACAGTAATGGTTCAATCAAGGCTATCTGCATTTTCTGGATGTACAGCATGACCATTACAGGTGGCCCTCATTTTATAATCACTTCTTCTGTGACTGTTCCAACATGCAACAGTGCTGAATGACTAGCACTTCCACAGTCATGGAATCATGATCCAGACTCTTGGCAGCCTACCCAGACTTCCAACTGTTGCAGCATCCCACGGTCATGTGAACCTGCTTTGAAATCCTTCCTTGCTGGTTTGCCATGAGCAAAGTCAATGGGGAAGCTGCAAGAAGTCGGAGGTTGCACTCACATAAGTTCCTCATTTAAGAACCCATGTAGTCCTCACTTAATGATGGTAATCATGACCAGTGGAACTGCCATCACGGTCATGTGATGTTGCACTTTATGACTGCATCGCTTAGTGACAGAAATTCAGATACCAATTACAGCCTGTGCTATGAAGCCATGGTCAACATCACCACCCCACCTTATGTCTATATATCAAAATATGCATAAAATGGCAAATAGGAGTTGTAAACAAAACACCCATTCATACAATCTCTGCTTAAATTTGTGGCCCTGCCTTGTTATCGTGCAGCTATGGGTAGTCTTCTGTTTTTGTCAAGGTCAGGAAATGAAAATGTCCCCACTATGACTACACAAAGATTCACTTAGAAAATTAGAAGGCTACTGGATCAAATCTCTGAATCAAATTGATTATTCAGTTTGATCAGGTAAAGCAGTTGGGATATTTTCGAACTGATTTGAGACAGAGTTAATCTTTTTACTTAAAAAAAATTAAAATTAGTTCAAACCATTGAACTACATCATTAAATTGGACTGAATCAATCGTCTGAATCTTATTTAAGTCTGAATTGTATTCGAGGTGATCTATGCATGTTTGCATGCATGGAAAGAGAGAGATAGGGGTAGGGGTAGAGGTAGAGGTAGAGGTATCACAGGGATAGGATAGGGGTAAGGAAGAGAGAGAGAAATAATTTCCCAGTGGTTAAAATGCACAAATAAAGTTCCAAGTTTAGGTCTGAACTAAAAAAAAAATAACAAAAAACAAATACTCCTGTTTCATCTCAGATTGGTTCCTGTAGTAACTGCTTTTGAAGACAGAATCATCTGAGGGACTTTTATCTGTAATGTCACGATAGATAGGCAATTGGGATTGTCCAGAACTAGTTTTGATACTAACAGTCAGAAAACTGCTATTCCTTAAAGTGGTCATAATATGCTCATGGGTAGCAAAGTAAAAGCACTTTCAAACTAGCTGTGCTACTCTACAAATTTTCCACTTTCCCCAGTCTTTTATATGTTTCATGCTTGGCATTTAAACATTCCATGATGGCCCTCAAGGAACTGAGATTGAAACTATTATCAAGGAGCATGACGATAATTTAGTGCAGTGTTCATCTTCCTTCCATCTCTTCATATTTGCATAGTTTTGTTATTTCAAGACTCCACAGGAAGGAATTTTCCTAGTAGCTCAAACCATCTGCTTCAGATGATGTTACTGGCAGCTTGTTTTCCTGCCACACTGTAGTCAGAATTCAGGCTTTTTTTTTTCTCACTCGATAGTGACAAATGTCCTTGTGGATTTTATGTGCCACCCTGAAAATATATGCCAGTCTTCAGATAATCAAGCAGGAAGACCGATAACAGCTGTATGCAAACAAAGATAAAATAATTGCAAACCGCTCAGAATGGGGGATTACTTGAATTCACAAATTCACGCAAACACCTGCACACTCAGGAGTCTAGTAATACTTTGGTAAAAAGGGGGTTTTTTTCGTCAGAAGAGCTGCTTAATTATTTAAAAAAATGTCATTTGAATCTATCCATAGGGGGGGAAAGCAAGAGGTTAAGTCACCTAAGGCTCTTCTTCACTTGTTTCTACCATGGCATGAATATGCCCCAAGAACCACTTTTCCCTTGGCTAAGTCCTCATGTGGTTGTTTTTGTCTTATCCCCAGCCCATACTTAGGACAATCTGAAGGCATCCTTAGCTGTTTTGTTTTAATTTTTTTCTGTTTTTGTTGTGGGTATGATATGACCATGCTTCTCTGACCATGGGGCTGCTGATATAGTCAGAAATTTGGATCTAGCTGGTTCCTCCTGGCTACCTTACATATATGGGCACAATCCCTCTGTGCTAGTTATTGGTCACTGTTCTCCATGGGCATTTTGCCTTTCAACAGGAGGGATCAAATGTTCCAGGGAATATCAGGGACTTTGAGCATGAGTCTTCTGCATAATAGATTCTCTCCTCTAAAACAGAGGTCCCCAACCTTTTGGGCACCAGGGACCAGTTCCATGGAGAGAGGTTTTTTCACGGACTGGAGGGTGCGTAGTTTAGGGTGCTGCCTGCATCTTGCAGATGGGACTTTGTTTGTGCGGACCGGTTGCTGGCATGCCACGGACCGGTACTGGTCCACGGACTGGGGGTTACGGACCCCTGCCTTACAGCAGAAGTCCCCAACCTTTTGGGCACCAGAGACCGGTTCCGTGGAGAGAGGTTTTTCCATGGACCAGAGGGTGGGTGGTTTTGTGTGCTGCCTGCATCCCGCAGACGGGGCTTTGCTTGTTTGTGCAGCCCAGTTGCTGGCATGCTGCAGCCCGGTATTGCTCCACAGACCAGGGGTTGGGGACCCCTGCTCTAAAACACCGAGGTTGAATTTCCACATCTCACTAAACCATAATGTATTTTGCAAATGTTATAATTATGTGGTTGTTATGGATTTTGCAGGATCCAATCTAGGTCAGTCACTGGGACCAGAAGTTTAGTCTTTCGGACTTGTGCTGGAGCCCATCCTCAGGGAATTTCTCTCTTAGCAGAGTGTGTGCTTTGGGCTATTCTGTGTGTGTTATTTATATGGTGCCTGATTGTATGTGGCTTTTTTTCCCCTGAGGAAATTCCCTGAGGATGGGCTCCAGCATGTGTCCAAAAGCTTGGAAGCTGGTCCCAGTGATCTACCCAGATTGGATCCTGCAACATTATCCTGGGACACGTATATTCAACTTCATTCATTATAGATTTTTTTTTTAGTATTCTGAGATGTATATTGATTTTTTTAAAATGTAATTATAAAGGATGACATATTTCAGAAAAATAAAATCGGCAAATAATGTGACATTCAAAATATGTGGGCAGTGCTATTAGGCTAAATGATTTTAAAAAGAGGAATACAATATTAGACAAATTTGTTGAATAAACATATGTTGGCATTTGTCATGTGGTTAGTTAAACAGAAACTCTGCTATACCTCTGCTGACCAGATTGGCAGGCAAGCAATAACAGGGGGCTATAGTCAATGTGCACTTTTAACTGAATGGCCTAAGAAATACAGTGGAATATAGTAGAGGATGGGTTCTTCAGCTTTGTGGCCAACAAAAGCAAATGACAGAATAGCAGACTAAAGCTGAAAAAAATGCACCCAGCCTGTACATCAGACCTATATGCTTTGCTGAGATCAGGAAGTGACCCAAACTAAAATCTATGCAAGTATATGCAATCTATTCAGGATAGATATTTCAAATTGGATAGCAAATTCAGGCTCAAGGGAAGGTTTCTGAAGATCCACTTTAAAATCTGCTCAAAATTAAACGAGGAATGGGTAAAGCCACTGCCTTTTTAAAGACTTCAGTGTGCTTCTAGTACAAAACAACAAAATGTGCTGTTGCAATATTGTTAGACCATTTCACTCGAATGCTACATAATTTTATTCCTGGTGTTATGTGTTTTTGGACTGATCACAATGAACATTTCCAACAATGACATTACACAGTTATGTCTGCTAGATAAATGCATCCACTATTCCAGTTTCCAGAACTGGGTAACTGGGTGCCTGGAAATTGGGTTCAAAGTCTGTGTAGCTGCCTTTCAACAGATGTTTGGCAGTTCCCTCTAAAACCAATTCTGGGTTTATTTCTGTTCATTTTCCTTTTCAGAAATCTTTTTAAGGCCAAGAATGAATGGAAAGCCTAACCTGGAATTTGGATAAAATATTGTTTTTACTATATATTTGTAACATACTTGTAGATTAAATAACCCAGGAGAACTTTCTTTCTTTCTTTCTTTCTTTCTTTCTTTCTTTCTTTCTTTCTTTCTTTCTTTCTTTCTTTCTTTCTTTCTTTCTTTCTTTCTTTCTCTTTCTTTCTTTCTTTTTCTTTCTTTCTTTCTTTCTCTTTCTTTCTTTCTTTCTTTTTCTTGCTTGCTTGCTTGCTTGCTTTTTCTTTCTTTCTTTCTTTCTTTCTTTCTTTCTTTCTTTTTCTTTCTTTGTTTCTCTCTCTCTCTTTCTCTCTTTCCCTCTCCTTCTCCCTCTCTGCTAAAACTATGTATTGATGGGTTTTCCTTATATTTCCTTGTCTTTTCCATTTTAGTCCCTATTTAATCATTGCAGTAACAACTGGCAATATTGTTTACCATTGCTCTGAAATGGTGAAACAAGTTCATGTACCTAAACAAAGCCAAGCATTTTATACTGCATTGTTGTCTCAATCAAAAGTCAAGGTGAATTCCGAGTATTAACTTTTAATGGAAATTAAAAGAGAAATTAAAAGAATTTCAGTAAGATCAGCAAGATTCTTTTTTTAGGAGAGATGAGTGCATCTTGCATTGCTATAAAATGAAAAAAGAGATTGTTAACAATTGAATACATATTACTTGAATAGCACTTTTATTCTGCATTCAAATTATACCTCTATTCTAGTGAATAGAGCACTGGATTTGGATTTCAACAAAAAGATCTAATTTCATTATCAACTTAAATTAATAAAAGTTTCCATTGCTTTAAAATGAGAAAAATAACAAGGTTATTGAGGATATGAATACTGAGGGTGCTTGCCTTGCCCGCTAACATTGCAATCCAATCCTACTATTTTCTATAGGACTTAATCCATGGTATGTATTGAGAAGAACAATTCGAAGGACAATCCTATAGATACTTGACTTGAAATAACCCGCATTAAAATAAAGAAGACTTTTTTATATACTGTAGAATAGAATAGAATAACAGAGTTGGAAGGGACCTTGGCGGTCTTCTAGTCCAATCCCCTGCTTAGAAAGGAAAACGTACTATTTCAGACAAATGGTTGTCCAATCTCTTCTTAAAAACTTCCAGTGTTGGAGCATTCACAACTTCTAGAGACAAGTCGTTCCACTGATTAATTGTTCTAACTGTCAGGAAATTTCTCCTTAGTTCTAGGTTGCTTCTCTCCTTGATTAGTTTCCATCCATTTCTTCTTGTCCTGCCTTCAGGTGCCTTGGAGAATAGCTTGACTCCCTCTTCTTTGTGGCAATCCCTGAGATATTGGAACACTGCTATCGTGTCACCCCTACTCCTTCTTTTCATTAAACAGAAATATAGTTATTTAAAATATTAGATCGAGGGCTTTGCAAAGTAGTCAGGAATATGTTAGTGCAAGCCAAGAATACTCTCTGTAGCATTGAAGCAACCATGTCCTTTGGGAGGAACATGAGGCTGTTTCACTCTGTTCCTTAGTTGTCAGCTCAGACATGCTACTGGTCCCCAGAGAAAATTATTTGTACATGCAGGCCATACAGCAACAACAAGGGACAACCTTCAAAGCAAGTCTTCCAAAGGCCACAGCTGCTTTAAAAGTCTGTGGAGAGAAGCTTTACTCATGTTAATATGCTTTGTGAAGCACCTTTTTTAGGTTCTTTGCCCAGCTCTCATTTCTGCCTTGTTTTATTACTGGAAGATATTTGACCAAATAATCATGAAAAGGATTAGGATGCAAATTTTCCAACCAATATGCAAGTGCTTGGAGATATGCTGTAGCTGAGTAACAGAGTATGGCATATGCAGCAGTAGATGCCAGGTTCAATTTATGGAAAAACCACTATCAGTTTAAACAATATTGAGTATATGGATCTCAGGCTTGACTCAATAAAAGGCATCTTTGTATTTCCATGAACCATTCTAGGCAAGGATATGTAGAATTGGGCACACAATTCTTCATATATGTAGAATTGGGCACACAATTCTTCATATCTAAGCTGCTACACAAAGAATGATTGTCTTGTATACTTGCTCCAGATTTACATCTTGGCTTTTATAAGTATCATTGACAATTGAACAATTTAATGTTGAATTGAACCCTTCATCTTTTATAACTTTTATAAATCTTGAATTATTACTGGTAAAGATATTGCCTTGTCTTCTTTGGGTTCTGTCATAAGCGATGCTGATGCTCCTTGATGTAGCTTTCATGACTGACTTTCATATAACTAGAATGCAGGTATCTATTTATTTATTTAATATCCTGCCTTTATTAATTTTGTAAATAACTCAAGGTGGCAAACATATATAAGACTCCTTTGTTCTCCTATTGTCCTCACAACAACAAACCCTGGCTGAGAAAGTGTGACTGGTTCAAGTCACCCAGGCAGCTTTCATGTCTAAGGCAAGAGTAGAACTCAACAGTCTTTTGATTTCTAGCCTGGTGCCTAAACCACTAAACCAAACTGGCTTTCTTTTGATCTGTTATGAACTTTCATTCTTTAAACTAATGAGCCCTAACTCTGCAGGTGCTTACAGTTAGGAGCATGGCTTTCTTACTTTTCCTTTAACCACACTTGTAGCTATTGATTTATTATGGGATTCAATATGCACATTTTCTGCCTTACCTTTTGATCCTACTTAGGAAAAATAGCATTTCCCTAAGAAAATCCATGTCAAAATAACCAGAATTCAAAGTTCAAGTGCAGCCTAGCAACAGATGCAGTTTTACCTATTCACCAAAACCTGAATTCATACAACGTGCCAAAGGCATGGTTTGCATAATGATCATTTGCTGAATAAATCCAAATCTCTGGAGTTTTGTTCTATATGCTAAGTCAGCACAAAATCTCCTACACTGTGGCTTACGGCTGATTATGGTTATCCATGTTAACAATTGTGTGGGTCCTACAACCATTACAGTGTAAATTGATTTGTGGCTCCTTGTTCTCTCTATCTTACAAATGTGTACCTATGAAGATTTTTAATGTGCCGCAGATCATCAGTTTTTCTGAGTTCCCTTCCCATTCAAAATCAACTCTGGCTTCATAAAATTTAGCTTTTTAATTTTTTTGTTTAATGGCCAATTATCCTGTAGGCGTGTAGGACTTTGTAGTCCCTTGTTGTCCTCTCCTGATCATGGAGAAATATGGTTGCATAGTTGCATTGGCTCAATAATCACCCCAGATATTTTTCTGATTTGAGGGAGAGATGAAAAGGGAAAAAACGCTCTCTTATTTCTGAATAAATGCACGATGAGCCACGAGCTGAACTACTAAAAAAATATGTATGTTCTCAGGAGACCATTCAATCTATGTTAGGCAGCAAAGAAACCTACCCTCTCTATCGCGTAAAACAAAGTCATAATACTTTGTAACCTTTTTTTTTTGCCTCCAAGGTATTTTCTGATAAGGTTTTTCTTAAATAATTATGTTGGTTTTCCAGATTTTTTGTCAGGAGGGTGGATTTTACTCAGGGATTAAAGCTTAAAACTCATAGAAAAAGTTGGGAGAAAATACTTCAACCCATGTGTGTACTCAGGAGGAGCAGCAGCTGGGATGTGGTTTTTGTTTTTTTTTAAAGTGCCACGTTCCATAGCTTGGATGCACTACGGCTGCTGCTGCTGCAAACCCATTATATTCCTGTCACACTGACATCTTTCTCATTTTACATTCATAGAGCAATTATTTTATAATTTTTGACCCTTGTCACATCGCTGTCATAAAAATAGATCAATGCCATATAATTAAAAGTAATTTTAGAATAATATAATGATACCAAACCTTGAATAAAATACTTAATTTTGGAAACCATTAAACTTGTCAGTTGGAAATTAGGCCTCTTTTGTGACGTATTGAGATCCTGTAATTTTATAAACCGATGTTCTCACTGCAGAGAATTGTTTCTTATACAAAAAGCTGGCCCTTTACAGTACTGAGCAATGTGGTTTATGAGTTTGAGAAGTTCTCTCCTATGCTGAGTTCTTCATCATAATCCCAGCAACGTCCATTCTGATCACAGGTAATTAAATAGTCTTGGTGCCAGGAGCGACTTTCAGTCAGTCAAAACTACCACCCCCAAAAGCAATTCCTTCTGATTGGAGGGAGTCTGGCTCAAATATTCTTGGCTTTCATCATAGATGGTTGGATTGATCATCATTTGAAAAGATATGGCTAGTGACTGTTTCTCTATTGGAATGTTGTCCCATTGATATGATTGATTATGTGACACCAAGTTGTTTTCAACTACTAGCGACACATAGATAAATTTCCTCCATGAGGATCAAACCCTAACCTGTTTTTTGGGTCCCCCAATGGTGCCCTCATCACCACTATAACTGAGTCCAGCCTCTTCTTTCTTCCTGCAGCTTTTGAGGCTCTTCCAAAGACTTATTGTCCCAAGGCTATTAATAAAGACTTCCCAGATCTTTAAAAACCACCAATACAGTATTTTTGACATTACAGCAGTTTAAGTTTACTGACTGAATGAACTGTGGCAATTTAAAATTATTCCTGTTTGTGTGCTTTACTATATATTTATTGTTTCTTACTCTTTTATTACTTGCTCTGGGAATATACAATTAGGCTGCAGTTGTAGGATATAAATTACATAAGTGTGCGTGTGTGTATTCCAAGCGTATTTCTTGGAATTGTTTATGCTTCTCCTTGCTTAATTTCAAAATGCTCTGCAAGCTATCTTCTGATTTCTTGGTTTTACATCTGCCTATGGTTGGTTTCTGATCAATTACAAATTAGCCTAAGGAAATGTGTTCCTCAGAATCAAAGCAGTTATCCTCCCCATTCTTAACCTATGTCACACTTAGTTCTCAAACTCTTTCGGGTAGCATCTATTTCTCACTACTACGGCACATGACTACAGATAAAGGCTGTATGTAGTTGCCTTCTGGTTAGTCTATTGGCATCTCTTGCTAAAAATTTCACTATCTTGGCTTTCCATCTGGTCTTGTTCCTGGGTTAATTTGATCTAGCTGTGTAACAGGAAGATACTTTTACTTTCTTGGTTTTGTAGCCAGGCAAAAGAGGAACAACTCCAGGCAAGAACATTAGCCTTGTGGTTGACCGGAATTGATATAGGCCCTGCAGGGTCATTGAGCACTGAATTATTCTGTCACATCCAGTCCTCCTCTTCTAAAACAGCTATTTTCTGTGCATTTTCTCAAAGTAAGTTGTTCACTGACAACCGTGAAACTTAGCAGTAGATATTAATAAGGCAGTTGTCCATATGTCACAGAGGAGGTTTTAAATCAAGATGATCTCTCTTAAGCATTGCTAGCAGTTTTAGGTAATAAAAACCACCAATAATCTAAAGTTGGTCTAGGATTCATATATGGTGGTCAAATGTTGAGTGTTAATCAGAGTCCAAGGTCCAAAATGGTGTCCAAAATCAGTCAAAATAAAGATCCATGATTCCAGCAAATCATGGAAGCTCAGAAGCTCTGCAAGTACAGAAATTCATATACTTCTTCTTCTTCTTCTTCTTGTGCCATATCCGTTATCGGACGTTGGCAATCATGTTGGCGATCCTGTTTTTATCACCAGCCACATGAAAAAGTGCTGCTGAGTTTTGTCCAAACCAATTCATATACAGACATTGTTTAGGGCACTAACTATTCTGAATTACAAAGTCACTATTCCCAGGATCTAAGAACAACCACCAGTCTCTGTGTCTTATATATACATTTCTTGCGTTTTTCTCCTTATAGCTATAATAAGACAAAAAAGTCAGCATAGCTGACTCAGGAATTCTGGGAGTTGAAGTCCATGAGTCATAAAAGAGCCGAGGTTGCCTACCCCTGCCCTATACTATTTAATGTGTCTTAAGTATGACTTTATTTAGTCTTTTTTAAAACAATTTTATTTTTACAAATAGGTATATCTATTTGTATCAGTTTTTGATTCAGTCATATGGCAAACATATGTTAAACCAAGAATTATATTTGGATGTTTACTCTGGATTTTGACCATTTGAATATACAGAGGTTCCTGGACAGTAAAATGCATTCCTTCATTGAGCATGAATGTATTTTTTTAAAAAAACAGGAGGAAATGTGCATAATACAACACATTTGGAAGTTCTGAGAAACATTTTTGTCTAGCAAAACAAATTGAATATAAGGATGAAGGAAGGTCCCAGAAAATGTATTTTAAAACCTTTTTGTAGTCCAAAGAATTATTTTCTGGATAATATAATATTATTCTGTTTATTAGGCTTTTCCTTATATAATGATTAAAAAACAATTGTATGGTTTTATTTAAATGAAAATTTCTATTTTAGACTTCC
>NW_015388450.1:276361-290653 GCF_001527695.2 Protobothrops mucrosquamatus
CTGCATATTATCTGGATGTTCTCAATATACAAAATGCTTAGGTCATTTCTGCCCAGGTAACCATTCCTGCCTATCTCTGTCAAGGTCATCTTCTTCACTCTCTCTACAGTATCTAAAAAAATGGAGCTACTTAATGCATTCTCCTCCACCTACTACAGTGCATGGCGCCAAACACCCAACTCAGCTACATCAATAGCATTTAGACTTATATACCACCCATAGTGCTTTACAGCATTGTCTGGGAAGTTTACAATGTGAGCACACCCAACAATTTGGGTCCTCAACCTTGGAAGGATGGAAGGCTGAGTCAACCTTGAGCCGGTCAGGATCAAATTCCTGGCTGTGGGCAGGAAAACTGTATTCTAACTACTACACCGCCAGGGTTCCTATCAAGCAGCCTATCACTTTGCCAATATCAGGGTAAGCAGCAGTCTCCTTTGTTCTTTTATTTGTCCTTCCCCTTATGCACTCTGGCCCTTTCTGGGGGCCCAAGATAACATTTTAAAATTATTGTGAAACCTCTGGATATGGCGATTTTGAGATGTGGGAAAGCAAAAGAGGGGAGTTTTTGATGCTCTCTGAGCTTGATTGTTTTCAAACAACCCACCTCAGAGAACACCAAGGACCCTTCATTTCAACCCTGAACTACAGTAGGCAAAAGAGAATTCTATGATTCTGCCAGGAAAGCACCACAAATCCGAGAATCTTGGCATAAATTCAGAGGTAGTTCTTCTTCTGTTCCTAATCTGAATGAGGAAATGAGATGATTTTATGGTCCTTCATTGTTGTTTTGAAGCCAAATCTTATTAGCTATGTGATGCCATACAACAGCACTGTTTTGACTCTTTGTTTCCTGGCTGACAAGGGTGGCCAACTTAAAATGGTGCTGAGCATGAGTTCAAACAGGCCTAGAGTAACATTAAAGAAGGGGATTCAGTAACATTTCTGACTTAAAACTATTTTCAGGGCAGGTGTATATGTGATTGTGTGTCGCATTGAGTGTCACTTTGGATGATACAGATACAAGCAGACTGTATCTGCTTGTTGAAATATTGTATATTTCATGCTTGCAGGATTGTATTTATTACTTAACAGTTGCACAAGTTTCATTAGCAAAGTCTTAAACCTACCTGTTGAAGTCCTATACTGAATTTATAGTCTAGGGCTTTGCCTTAAATATTGATGCATTTATTTATAGTGTTTCCCTGAGTACTTTGGAGCTGTATGTGCTGCATCAACAGCTCTATTACATTGTCTTGGCAAATACTCATTTGATTGATTGATTATGTGCCATCAAGTTATTTTCAACTCCTACTGGCCACAGACTGATTTTCTCTATGATGAACTATCCCTAATCCGGTCTTTCAAGTTTTCCAATGGTGCACACATTGCCATTGTTAACTAAGTCCATCCATCTTACTGCCCGTCTTCTTCTTCCCAGAATTGGAGCCCTTTCCAGAAAGCTTGGTCTTCACAAAAAAATGTGGTTTTCTTGGTAAAAATACAAGAGTGGTTGTCTTCCCCTGCTTGGCAACTGACTCATATTTATGATGGTTGCAATGTCCCAGGATTATGCGAGATCCCCTTTTGCGACCTTCTGACAAGCAAGTCAATGGTGAAACCAGATTCACTTAACAAATGTGCTATTAACTTAACAACTGCAATGATTCACTTAACAACTGTGGCAAGAAAGGTCATAACATGAGACAAAACTCACTTAACAAATGTTTCACTTAGCAACATAAATTTTGGGCTCAATTGTGACCATAAGTTGAGGACTGCCTGTACTTTCCCCCATCTCCCACATCCTCTTGGTTTCATCAAGGCTCTATTTATCAGGTATTGCCTGACAAGGATACAAAGTACAGTGATTTTCTTCACTTCTAGAATGAGCGTGAAACTACCTCATAGGAAATAATCTCCATTTTATAGAAATTCCACCTTACCTGAAAAAGGCTGTTGCTCTTCTCAAGGCAGGTGGAGAGGCAGAAAAGCAAGCAAGTTTTGTGCCTGTACATTCTGCTGAGGTTTATTGGCACCCCAGCCAATAAATAAAGCTGGTTACTAATTTACTATGGTTCACCCCATGTCTTGATATCATCACATTGTGCATTACATCATATTGACAGGTGCTTTCATCCATCTTTGAAATTTCATTTCATCCTGTATATTCCACTGGCAGGCACAAAGGGAAAGAAGGGCAAGGAAGGTTTTTTAAAAAAGAAAGAAGCCAACAATGCCAAAGATATAATACATATGTCTCATAAATAACGTACTGCTAAACATGGTGTTTTGATAAAAGACTGGCCCATGATTCAAACTAACAATGAATTGGCGAAGACAAATGCTTAGGATCCAACACAGTTTTAAAAAAGGAATGACTTTCAAATGAAATAGTCATCCTCATTCTGTAGTGCAAAATGGCTCCTGACTGGGAATTTTAAGACTTACAATTTCAATACACCTGGGAGAACATTAGACTAGAGAAAGTTGTCTTACTTCAGGAGTAGATAGATAGATAGATAGATAGATAGATAGATAGATAGATAGATAGATAGATAGATAGATAGATAGATAGATAGATAGATAGATAGATAGATAGATAGATAGATAGATAGATAGATAGATAGATAGATATTGGATTGAATTTATCATAGTCTATAATTTTTCTCACTGATTCACAGTGTTGACCATTGTTTTTTTTGTATTTGTAAATTAGAGTTTTACAGTGATTTTTTTTAGTCTGTTAAAGCAATATAATATCTTTAGTCATTGACAACTAACTATGCTATAGTAGAAAATTATAACCTGCGTGACATTTAAAAAAAACAAAACAGAATGTACAGTATATATTCCATTCATTCAAGGCCACAGTAGGCATTGCATGACATGTCAGGGGCCACAGTCCAAAAGAGCGAAGTGTCATGATCTATTTTGGGGGGCATTTTATGGATGGAATGAGTGTCTTACTCTTCTGCTAAGTCTATCTTGCCCTTAATATCTCCCCAAAAGTTTAAAAGTCTATATTTTTTGTCCTTGCTACAATGGGGAAGCCTATAAATGGGATGCTGATAAGCCACAAGTAGACACCACACTATTTGTAATTGTGAGTCCAAATTTTCCAATGGCAAATCTTCACCTGGTATTTTATCCTTTTCAGTATCCATGGTTTTATTCCTTACAGTATAAAACACCTTTCTGTCTTTACATGCCCTGTTAATAGTCATCTTCTTAACACTTTATGAATAAAAAGAGAATATTGGAGATGGAGCTTTATTTTAATTCAGCTGGACCATTGATAAAATGGTTTACTACTGATCAGTCCATTTTATTTTACATATTAAGTAAAAAGATTGAAGATAGATAGACAAGTATACATAGCAAAAGCTGGGAAGATCAGATTGGGGAGTTAAAATCCATCGGTTTGATATTTACCAAAGAAATTGCTATTGGATTTGGCCAGCATATTCAATGAATGTCTGCATATTTTACAAACACTTTTAACTTATTTATACAAAGGAATTCTACCTCATTCTCCATATATGCTGAATGCAGGAGTCAATGCATGTTTGGGGAAGAAATGGGGGAGAGAGACAGAGATACACAATTCATATTTCTTTATGATCTTAGCAAAGAAGAATGTATGGACAGAAATCTGCAGAGGCTGTATTGAGTTTTTAATCCATAATTGACAAACTAATTTGTTATACTGGCCAAGTTCATAAACGAAACACCTTTAATCACTTGGCAGGTCAGACCTCAGGATCTCCATTTCCAGAAATGAACCTAAGTCTTGATTTATGGTCCTCAACAGAAAGATTAACAACATGGCCCTTAGAAGAATGCATGGGAGGCTGCTGCTACGTAAATTCCTCTGTAGTTTGTTCGGGTGACCATAGCAATTGTACTTTTGCTGCTTGACTCAGCAGTCTCTGCTGAGAGAAAGATAATCAATCCTCGGAATAAACCTGCTATTAGGTTTCAATGTCATTTGTGTTAACTGAGACTGGAATGTAGCTTTTAAGCCACAGTTTGGCATAAAAAGTATTGACTTTTCCCCAAAGAACTGCCAAACTGTTAACAGAATAAATGGATAATGAAGGATTCTGATTGTTTATAATTATGAGAAATTATGACAGCGGAATACCTATTGTTTGGTAAAGGTCAAACTCCATCCATTTGGGCAGCATGGTAATTCTCCAAGCTGGATGCAGCCACATATAGCATCTACAGATGGGTAGCCACAGCCAGTTGGATATTGAAGGACCAGTTTGGCACTAAGCAAACTAAACAGTAGAAATTTTGCAGGCTGGATTGAAAGGCAAGAAATCACTCGAGATAGATTAAAAAAATGATTTATCATTCGAAAAGGATTTCGAAATGTATGCATACTTTATAGGGTAGCAAACATAAATATATATTCCTATAAGGACACACAATGAAGTTATTAACCAGGCATTATAATTAAGAATAAATAAGAAAACATAGTCAATCCACATTTCTAAAGGGTCCTTTAAGTGAGATATTCAACAAAGGATATTTAATCACATAAGAAGGATGCATCCTTCAAGCCATTATGTAACTAATGTACTATCCTGATCATTTTAAAAATGTGTTCCAAGAACTGGGTGGTGGTTTGAGGGTTCTGCATCTTAGATATACTTAAATTTATTATTATTATTATTATTATTATTATTATTATTATTATTATTATTAATAATAATAATAATAATAATAATAATAGTGGACGTGGCAGTGCCTGGAGACAGCAGAATAGACGAGAAAGAACTGGAGAAGATAACAAAATACAAAGTCCTACAAATAGAAATAGAAAGACTGTGGCAAAGGCAAGAAAGGGTAGTACCAATAGTAATAGGCGCCTTATGTGCAATCCCAAAACAACTGGAGCACCACTTGAACACCACTGGTATTGACAAATTCGCCATTAGTCAATTGCAAAAGGTGGCCTTATTAGGAACTGCTTCCATCCTGCGACAATGTCTGTGATACCATCAAACATCCACATCTGCCTATCCCAGGTCCTTGGTAAGGACTCGATAGGTAGACAAAAATGCCAAATCCAGTCTGAACATCTGGCTGACTGTGCGATGATCAACAACAACAACAACAACAACAATAATAAAAATAATAATAATAAAGTTGGAAGGGACCTTGGAGGTCATCTAGTCCAACCCCCTGCTCAGGTAGAAAACCCTATACCATTTCAGACAAATGGCTGTCCAGTCTCTTCTTAAAAACTTCCAGTGTTGGAGCATTCACCACGTCTGGAAGCAGATTGTTCCACTGGTTAATTTTTCTAACTCTCAAGAAGTTTCTCCTTAGTTCTAAGTTGCTTCTCTCTTTGGTTAGTTTCCATCCATTGCTTCTTGTCCTGCCTTCAGGTGCTTTGGAGAATAGCTTGACTCCCTCTTCTTTGTGGCAGCCTCTGAGATATTGGAACACTGCTATCATGTCACCCCTCATCCTTCTCCTCATTAGACTAGACATTCCAGCAACCGTTCCTTATATGTTTTAGCCTCCAGTCCCGATCATCTTTGTTGCTCTTCTCTGGGATCTATTGGAACCACTGTCACAGCTTAGGAATCACATCTCCAAGTGCTGCTACCACTACTGGGACTACTCTGGCCTTTACTTTCCACATCCTCTCTAATTCTTCCTTTAGGCCCTGACACTTCTGCAGCTTCTCATATATCTTCCTGATATTGCTATCATTTGGCACCACTACATTTATTACCACTGATTTCTTCTGGGTCTTGTCTACTATCATGAAGTCTGATTGACTGGCCAATACTTACCTGTCCATCTGGATCTGGAAGTCCCATAACCCCATTATTCTCCATGACCTTCTCTGGAATCCCCCATCTGGACTTGGGATAGTATAGCCCAGTGATGGCGAACCTTTTAGAGACCGAGTGCCCAAACTGCAACCCAAAACCCACTTAATTATCGCCGGGTGGGCATGGCCCACTGGGTGTGGCTATGGTGGTCATGGAAGATGGGTGGGCGTGGCCATGGTGGGCGTGGCCAGCTCAATGTTGCTCCTGGGGAGGGACGCCTGTGGGAGCCAGACAGGGTTGGGGGAGATCCAGGGGGTCTCTGGCGGGTGGGGCGGTGGGCAGGAGGCTCATCCTGCGGGGGTAAGGCGAGGCAGGGCAGGAGTGCCATTGTCACAGGGCAAGGCGAGGCAGGGGCTGGGGCGGCTGCTGCCTGACACCATCAGCCCCCACAGAGGCGCATGGGTGCTGGGATGCATCTGGCCATGTGGGACCTTAGCGAGTTAGCAGACAGCTGGTTGAAGAGGATGGTTGCCATCTCCAGGGCATGGCGCGCGTGCCCACAGAGAGTGCTCTGAGTGCCACCTCTGGCATGCGTGCCATAGGTTCGCCACCACTGGTATAGCCTGTACACAATGCCAGCTATTTGGTTGTGCTATTCACTCTGTGCTGTGCATCTTAACACCCTGCCTCTATATATTGGTCTGCAGTTTGAGGGTACTTAGCATTGCATTGTCTCTCTGCATAGACAGCACCTCAGTCCTAATGCTCAATACTTAGTATCTCTCCTACCTCGGTGCTCATCTCTGTTTCTTAGCCAAGGGAGCCAGTGCTACCCAAAGGCGCTTCTGTGATCTTGTGACCAGCATGACTATATGCCGAGGTGAATGGAATGCTGTTACCTTCCCACTTAAGTGGTATCTATTTATCTACTTGCATTTGCATGTGTTCAAACTGCTAGGTCAGCAGGAGCTGGGGCAAGTAATGGGAGCTCATCCCATCATGTAGTACTTGGGTCTCGAACTGCCAATCTTCCAGTCAACAACTCCAGCATCTTAATTGCTGTGCCTATTTGATTAAATCAAATAGAATCAATGCCTTCCAGATCCCTTCTGTAGGAGAGTCCCATCTAATGGAGTCTTGGAAGTGGGCATTTTCAATCGCCACATCTGCACTCTGGATTCTTTCTCCCCTGAAGATCCAATCTGATCCTTCCCTTTCTTTCATGGTTTCAGGAGACTGGTGAGGCCATGTTATTCCATCAGCAAAGGAGGAGATCATGCTGTGATCAAAGGTTTCAATTTGGTGCTCATGTGTTTTTGTTCATTGTCTTTGTGTAATGTTATACTGCATTTAGTTTATTTTATGGGAGCATTTTTTCTCTCTCAAGAATGTTACTGATAGTGACCTTGAACCCTTGGGAACAGGTGGCATACAAATATAATTAATTAGTAAACTAATGCTTGCTTTTAGGAATGGGCAGCTATTCTGAAGTCACTATATTATGTCCTAAAAGACTGCAATTCATTTATTAGGTTATACTTCCAGCACAGCTTGAAATAAACAGCAATTGGTAAATTAATTAAAATTTCATTAAACTGTAAGCAAATATATAGCTAGCTAAATTTTATTAGATTTTAATTTAATTGAAATTAAATTAAATTAGTACCATCCTACTTACAAGTGGCATTTTGGATGAGACAGCACTCATGTAGCATGATTTTTTATTAGGGGAATATTTTATGCATCTGCAGGAAATGGATATTTATGGGGAGAAAGACTAAAACACTGAATCAGGAAAACTGGTTATTCCAGAGTTTAGGCAGACTCTTTTTACTTGAATCTGGATATAATAATCCAATATTAATAATATGTCCATAAATTATTAATGCAATTCAAAAATTAATGCTTTCTCATCAAGCACTTTTTGCAGCTAACGGCCACAGAAGACGTCTGATTGCAATTCAATATCTCTTACCTTATTTCTCACCTACAACAAACAGAAAAAAAAAATGTTCCTATTTGTGAGCTTCTTCAATGCATCTCGGTGGCAATTACATGATAGAGACTGCTTGTCTAGAAGGGCCATTCGCTTTTCCTTATTTCTTATATTCCACATTTTGAGGAGGCTTGGGAAGTTCCTTTGACAAAGCTGTGGCCTTCCTCCAGTGCCATGGTAAGCATTTGCTTAACGGTATCTTGGAAGTTATTTCAGGTGGGTTGTCTCTTTATCATAACAAAAGAAAAATGCTTTCTCTGTTCTAGTCAAGAAACTTGTAAATGAACTGGAGAGCTGGCTTCAAATCCATCAGAATTATAGTCTGTATTCCATCAGTGGGAATACAATGGACCTTTCTGCATAACTGATTTTATGCTGGATATCAGCCCATGCCTGAAGGAATCCAGGTTGCAGGTGTGGAGAAAATAGGTATGCTTTTATGCCATAGGACTATTCTTGTTCCTTCCAAGGAGCAATCATTTATTATTTATAAATTTGCCTATGAACGTTTATGCCTTCCAACCACTAAAGGCACTCAATTTCTCATACACCAAAAAGTTAAGAGTTTTGGAGCTACACTTTCTCAAAAAGCGCTATTTCTATCCAAAGTCACATAGTGTGTAGTCTTGTTACTGTGATGTTGAACATTTATAAGTAACAATAGAAAATGAATGCAAAAATACTTACCCGGTAGTAATGATGGGGAAAAATTTATTCCATTTTTATTGTAATTCCTATTTGTTAACTGATATTTGGAAACACAATTGAAATTCATTATTTTTCACTTTTTTCTGAATATTGTGATGTTTTCCTGCCAAAAAAAGTCAATTATCAGGGAAAAATACAGACAGAAATGTAACTTAATGAAAATAGTATAAAAAATGTATTTGGGGATTGTCTGCAAAAATGTATGCCTAGACAAAATAGCATTAAGATGTATATATTAAAATAAAGGTACAAAATGCAAGAAATTTTTTGAATTAAATCTTGAAAGAACTACAGACTGATGTAGAAATATGAAGAAATATAATTAAGTTTTGAAAAGAAATTAAAAAAAATAGGTAACCATTCTGGTTCTCTCCATCTTTATTTTTATAGGATGTTCTTGCAACTTAGCCCATTCAACTGGGGGGGGGGGGAAGGGGAATGATATCTTATGCAACTATTGATTGTATAAGTATTCGGCCCGCTATGAGTTTGGAGGAAACGTACATCTCTAGAAAGCTAATATAAACTACCCATGGAAAAATGTGCTGTGATTTCTCCACTGGCATTCTGGAAACACTATCAGGCTGCTGCCCATGTGCTATTTAAAAATGTGTATAGTGTCAGAAGAATAATTTGGGGTTCCAACTCGAGGTGGGGCTGCGCAAAAATAAATAAAAATGAGATCCAGACAGCTGTGAGGAAAGAAGAAATATTTATTTCTAAAAGCAAAATAGTTTGCCTTTAGGGGTAGCTGCAGAGAAATGGGGTACGAAGGCAGACTTTTATAGAAGGAAGTCCAAGGTGTGGAAGTTTCTACATATTGATTCTAGGGTGACACTTGAGGGGGGGTGTGTATTCTTGTGAACATGCAGTTCCACTGGGAGACCATCTTAATTAAATCTATTTGTGTTTGCAGATGTTATCCTTTGATATGTGGGTTAGGTCTGGGTAACCTATTTGGGAGTTTGACAAAAGTTGGGGAAAGGGTTTTCCCCATTTGCAATTTTTACTTGATTAATTTAGTTTCAGCTTGACTGTCAATTATCTAGTGAAGAGACTGATTCTCATACCATTGTGGATTCCATTAATGTTGTAAAGGACGAGGGAAACAGTATAAAGAATAAAATATATTTGGATATAAAACTTCTCACAATACTAATTCTCAGATTTATGAATCAGCACTCCGTGAGTTGAACAAAAAAGCCCATTTGAAAAATATATGGAGATAAATCTCGCTTTTCCGTCTGTAATCTGGAACTAAGAAGAAATCTCTTAAAGAATACAGCAATCAACCAGTGGAACAACTTGTCTTCGGAAGTTGTGGGTGCTCCATCACTGGAGGCTTTCAAAAAGAGACTAGTCAATTATTTATCTGAAAGGGTATGCTGTTTCCTGCTTGAGCAAGGGGTTGGATTAAAAGACCTCCAAGGTCCCTTCCAACTCTATTATTCTATGTTCTATGTTTTATGAAGCAGTTCTGCCAATGCTGATGCTCGTATGAAGTTTACTGCAATTATAGGTTTAGCCAAAATACAGGCAGCCAGAAATAGGTAACTCGAGTTGATTTGGAGCATAACTCATGCCACTTGCATAGATTAAGAACTCCAAATCTCTTACAGATTAACAGTAAAATCTTAACTTTTTCTTCATTTCCAAAGTAGGACGATTTAGGTATTGAAACAATGAAGTAGCATGAGCGTCACGAGGGCAGTGAAGACAGTTAAACCAGGGCTTGTCAAAATGTCCCTGTTTTATCACCCATGAAGAAATGTAACTCTCCATGACATTAAAGAGGCAAGGTTTGATGAAGTGTCATGGTTGGTTGACCCCCAAATCATCTTTGATTGTAGAACCTCCAGCATATCCTGCCACTTTAGGACAGGACCTAATGATTCTTTCGCTAGACCCAGAGCCAGACATGTTTAGACAACTGCTGGCTGGCTAAATTAATATGCCATGAACTGAGTAGCCTACTGAAGTAGATTTCAGTGGCTAATAGTAAAGCAGAAATAAAGAACAATTGGCTCTTATGCTCAGCTGGAACAGGTTGCTGATCAGACTATTCAGCGGGAGAAGTGGTGTGTGAAGATGTCAGAATTCATTCTGGACTACTTCACAACCTGGAGGCTTTCCATTATTGGTGTTTGTGGTAGCTTTAGAGTCTGAACCAAATCAGGACCCATCATTCTCTCAATATCTAAGAGTTCTGATGATGAAGTTTGGAAGTAGATGGAATTTGTTGAAAGACATGATGGGTGTTATGGAGCTTTGCAAAGTTAAAAGCCTAAATTGAGTGAAGTGAAAACATTTACTGAACAAGCCATCCTGCAATTTTTTTTCTTTTGAAACAAACATATAATGCCACAATGTTTTGGACCATTTTTAAAGCCTGATTATTTTTATATTTACTTATTTTAACCCACTCAATCAGGAGTCTCATAGTGATCAAGCTAGCCTTTAAAGTACATTACCGATTAGATTGGGGTTCCCTGAGTGCCATTAAATCAAATTCAACTACTGGTGACTCTACAGAAAAACTTTGTCATCTTAACCCATCCTCAGTAATAACTCTTAGCTATTCAGTAATGAATATTGTAGTATTTTTTTATTCTGTTCATCCTTATCATTCATTCTCTTTTACTTCCTTCAGCCTTGCCAAGCATAATCATTTTTTCTAGTCTATCTTCCACTCGCATACTGTTATATCCCCAAAGCATGTGAGTTTCTGCTTGTTGCACTGCCTCAAGGGAACAGTCAACCTTTATTTGGTTCAGGGTTCACTGAAGATACTTGCAGCCAATAGTAGTACAAACAACCATTTTCTTAAATCTATCAGCTTTTTCTCACTTTTTCATAGCATCTAGTTTTAACAGGCATGCATTACTATAGATAGAAAAAGTATATCTATATCTATTCAGAACATTGTTGTCATAACAATATTCTTACTTTTGAGGATCTTGTCTAAGATTGTCATTCCTTCTTCCTTAAGATTTTTTTTTTACTTTCTATCACACAACAACAAATAATTGCTGTTCTTTCCATTACACTCTTCAGTTTATCTATTCCTGAGCCCAAGAAAATAAAAGCACCTTCCCTTCTTTGCTATTAACTGTGTATTCACTAAATATATTGACTGAGAAGCAACTTTGCCGTGCTTTGATAAGATGATCAGCCCTTTGGAGACATTATAATTGCTGAAAATAATAGCTGACCAACTTGCCTCAATGAAGCAATGAATGCTGTTCCATAACACTCAATCCTTGTTGCTGCAGGACAAAGCTGAGAGGAGTTTTTGGTTGCAACACTAGTTCAAATGCTTTCAGGCTGGGCCGCTTCAGGATTGCCTTCAGCAAGCATAAGTCTGGAAGACATTTAATATGCAAACTAAATGATCTGAAGAGCTGAACAGTACCTCTTCTGCAGTAATCTGCAGAAAGAAAGTTGGAAAGACTAAAGGGCAAAAAAACCGTAGGATTGCAAGGATAGCTGAAACAAAATGGTTATTTCAAATGGAAAAGGGAAGAAAAAAAGAAGAGTTTAATCCACTATCAGGTTAAGAAGAGAGGATAGTATCAGATGATAGGGAGAAAACAGAGCTCTTCAACTCCTATTCTCACCAAAAGCATATCATATCCTGCAACAACAGGAGATGGTGTCTTTCTCTGAGAGAACTGAAAGAAAAAAAATAAAGAGATTGTGGCTTTAAAGAACCAGGTTACAGTGGTGGGATTCAAATATGCGAACAACCATTCTGGGCTACTGGTTCTGCCGAAGTGGTGTGACTCAGCTGAATCCCACCACTGCCAGGTTACCATGAATCAGTTACCAGATGAACTATATCCAAAGGTCACAGGAGCTTGTGGCTATCATCTTAGAATTCCTTTCTATGATTTCTGATAAATCAGGGGAATCTAGGATCCTTCCGCTCCTACCCATGGCCACACCTCCTTCGCCTCGAGCCTACCGCCTCCTCCCATTTGCCTGCAGTGTTCCTCCTCAACTGGGCCGCCCCGCCCATTCTCCCTGGCCAATGGGCCCCTGACTCTCCGCCTCGTGCCCTTCGGCCTGGTCCATTTGCTGAGGCCCCCTTTGTCCCGGACTTTTGGCTGCACGGGACAGTTAGCCGCCAGCCAATCAGATGGGTGGCAGGTAGCAGTCCTGTTGCTCTCGGGGGCAGCGTGTGATGGGCAATCACAGGGGCTGTGTTGTGAGGCAGCAGGCGAATGGCAGGGCTGGCACGGCTTCTCCAATTGGGGAGGTATAAGCCTGGCATGGGGCAGGAAGGACGGGGGAAGCCTGGCATGGGGCAGCAGGCCAATTCCCTGTTCAGTGTGAGACCAGAGTCCAGGAGCAGAGTCAACAGAGGGGAGGGTGGAAGAAAAAAAAGGAAGCCAGTGCTCTCTAGGCTTTTTTTTAAACTAACAGAGGCTCTGGGTAGAGAGGGCAACAGGCAGGCAGCGGTGGACGGGGGCTTCCTATTTTGACCCCTCCTGCCTGCTTTTGCGTCTGCGTGGCTCTCAGCTCACCTCTCCCTTCCCCTTTTGCCCTCCATTCATCCAATCTGGTTTCAGTCCCCCTTCCTCATAGCCAATGTCTGGTCCTTGGTCCCCTGTAGGACCCCTACAATGCAGGGGCTCCACTGGGAGAAATGCATTTAAATGATTTTTGCTTTCTCCACCAAGTTTGCTCCCCCCTCCCCTCCCAATGATCGATCACCAAATCCGCCTCCCATTTGCTTCCTCAAAGTTCGCCTGCTGCCTCACAACACAGCCCCTGTGATCGCCCATCGCATGTTGCCCCCCTGAGAGCAACGGCTGCCGTCTGCCACCAATCCGATTGGCTGGTATGGAATGTGGCCGTGCTGCCAAATGCCCGGGACAAAGGGGGCCTCGGCGAATGGGCTGGGCCAAAGGGCGTGAGGCAGAGGGCCAGGGGCCCATTGACCAGGGAGAATGGGCAGGAGCGGTTCAGCCAAGGAGGAACGCTGCAGGCAAATGGGCGGAGGTGGTAAGCTTGAGGCGAACGAGGTGTGGCCAATGGTAGGAGCCTAAAGGTCCCATTCCGAATCAGGGAGAATGGGCATAATGCCAAGGATTGGAGGAGGCAGAAAAGGAGAAAAAAAGAACTAAATAGTTACTATTTATCCTATTGTAGACACCTGGCAAAATGCTGGAACAAATGATCAGTCTGTGAAAAGAATGTATGGACACCCTGGTATGAGTTTAATAATAAATCAAGAATAAATCATGTCAAACAATCTGATTTCCTTTTTTTTTATAATGAGCAAGTTTAGCTGAGCTCAGGAATGTGGTAGATGTAATGTACCTTGACTTCAGCAAAATATTTAACAATGTCTCATGAGATTCTGGTAGCACAGATGACAAAATGTGGACTGTTCTATGCAACCATTAAAAAATTACTGAGTTGGTTGAATAACATCTAACAAATATATAGCAGTGTTCCTCATCAAGCTAGAGTTAAGTATCAAATAGATCTCCACTCTAAGTTTTTGCATGTTCAGCATATTTGTAAACGACTTAGATTGAGGGGGCTAGAAAATATACAGATGACAAACATCTTAGACAATAGTATCAAGATTCAGGGGAATCTTGATCATCTGGAAAAATGGGCAGTAGTCAGTAAAATTAATTTCACCAGGGACAAAGTTCCACGTTTGTTTAGGAAAAATCAAATACATTATTAGTATAAAATGAAGGATGGACCATATTGGACAGTTACATATGTAAAAGGGGTCTGGGTGTTATTGTGGGATACAAAAGGACCATGAGC